>NC_091952.1:128583283-128883283 GCF_031021105.1 Erythrolamprus reginae | reverse complement strand
GTTTCCCCATGCCTGACGGCAAAGGTGGGTTTTGAGGAGTTTACGGAAGGCAGGAAGAGTAGGGGCAGTCCTGATCTCCGGGGGGAGTTGGTTCCAGAGGGCCGGTGCCGCCACAGAGAAGGCTCTCCCCCTGGGGCCCGCCAACCGGCATTGTTTAGTTGACGGGACCTGGAGGAGGCCCACTCTGTGGGACCTAATCGGTCGCTGGGATTCGTGCGGCAGAAGGCGGTCTCGGAGATATTCTGGTCCAGTGCCATGAAGGGCTTTAAAGGTCATAACCAACACTTTGAATTGTGACCGGAAACTGATCGGCAGCCAATGCAGACTGCGGAGTGATGGTGAAACATGGGCATACCTGGGTAAGCCCATGACTGCTCTCGCAGCTGCATTCTGCACGATCTGAAGTTTCCGAACACTTTTCAAAGGTAGCCCCATGTAGAGAGCATTACAGTAGTCGAACCTCGAGGTGATGAGGGCATGAGTGACTGTGAGTAATGAGTCCCGGTCCAGATAGGGCCGCAACTGGTGCACCAGGCGAACCTGGGCAAACGCCCCCCTCGCCACAGCTGAAAGGTGGTTCTCTAATGTGAGCTGTGGATCGAGGAGGACGCCCAAGTTGCGGACCCTCTCTGAGGGGGTCAATGATTCCCCCCCCAGGGTAATGGACGGACAGATGGGATTGTCCTTGGGAGGCAAAACCCACAGCCACTCCGTCTTATCCGGGTTGAGCTTGAGTCTGTTGACACCCATCCAGGCCCCAACAGCCTCCAGGCACCGGCACATCACTTCCACCGCTTCGTTGACTGGGCAATATGTACATACATATTACACACAGGCACACAGAAATATACATTATATACTATATAAACTGTATGTGCATATACATATACAGACACGCACGCACAACTCTTCTAAAATTATACATATTTAACCTCATTTACTGCAATAGGAAAAACATACCCAGGAAAAAAAGGGGGGGAAAGAAAAAAAAATTCAAACTTTTTCTACTGGTTCTGCATACCTGACCATACCTGTAGGAGCCTATCACTAATAGCATTGTTTCTACCATTATCAGATTTCAGTGACTTTAAGCCAAAGATTCAGAGAATCTCCTGCAGAACTTTGTGTGAACAGTTTAGTTTAGTTTAGTTTAATTGGATTTGTATGCCGCCCCTCTGCGAGTACTCGGGGCGGCTCACAGCATATAAAAAAGGCATAATAATACAATTGATCGAATTAATATAATTAAAAATCTTTTAAAATTCTAACTTTAAAACATTCATTAACATTCACTCAATAAAACAGCAGTGAACTAGCAAGGATTCCTGATTTTGATAGTACAGCAATAATATTTGTATGCCACCCCGAGTCTTCGGAGAGGGGTGGCATACAAATCTAATATTATATTATTATTATTATTATTATTATTATTATTATTATTATTATTATTATTATGTCAGTACAACACAGCAAACGAGATCACTATGCTGGATTTCGTATTTCATCTTCCCAAGCACCTAGGACTGTGTGATGTAGCGGTGAATTATGTTTGCCGATCCCAGTAAAGTGGCCTTTTGCAATTGACAGATGGAGATTTTGTCAATTCCGATGGTTTTCAAATGTCCACTGAGATCCTTTGGTACTGCGCCCAGAGTCGTTGATGATTATTATTATTATTATTATTATTATTATTATTATTATTATTATTATTATGCCTTGCTGTTCTTAAATTTATATTTCCGAAAGAAATAAAAACCTGGAGTGAATTTTTGTGGATTAATTATAAACTCTGCTAAGTGTTGGTATTAAGAACGAAGTCCAGGAAACAGAAACATTTAAATCTAAACACAGGTAGGTAGCTGATCCTTGCGGAATTTGGGATGTACATTTAACACAGATTATTTTTTTTTTAAATTAAATAGCATCATGCCTGATTTTGATGGTAAACCACCAGGAAATACAATGGCAGCACACTGAAAATATACTGAAGGAAATGATGTGAACTCCATATTATCTACAAGAAAGCTACACAGACATGTCCATGAAATCATCAGGAATTAATCTGAATTCAAAAGAGATGATACCATTTACATATTACTCTTTTGCATAAAACTCTGGATAGTGAATCTTATAATAACAATAAAATTGCAAGGTGATCCCAGTTAGATTACCTTGCCTAGTGTGTGTATCAATAGCACAATCTTCAATAAATAGAGACAGTCATAGAATATTTTTAACCTTTTTTTCAAATGCAAAACATAGAATATCCGTTTTTATTCATCTTTCTGTTAGTTTTCAACTTAGTAATGTCAATCAAAAGAACCTGCATATGTACTAAAGAAGTCTTTCAAAAAAACCTAATTGGTGAAATAGATTGTTTCCAAACGAAAGTGAACAACAATGCAAGAGCACATTATATGGGCCAATGTGGCATTCTGAGATCCATATTTTCAGCAATTAGGCAAACCCATCATTTTATTACCCCTTTTGTTTGTGTATTGTGAGTCACCCTCCCCACTAAAGATCAACTGCTTTGATCATTTTGACGAAAGCAGGGAATTTCTGTTGATGCCCATGCTTTAACAAGAAAATGTTTGTATCTCTGCAAACTACAATTTCATTTGCCTACATAATCATTCCTCCTCTAATTTTAAATTGATCACAAAAACATTAATCATAAAGTAGAAATAAGAGTATGATAAATATTTCTATTAGATAGCTCTAGATTATAAATCATTTACTTTTTCTCCACGCTTTGCTCGTCCTGGAGAAAATCCTGGATCACCTTTGGGGCCCTGGGATAACAAAATTAAATTAATATATGGGACATAGGTATCATTGCTAAAATCACTTAGAAGAGAATATGTTATTTAGGAGAAGGCTATATAGATTCAATGAAATATACAAAATAACACTTTAATTAAGTGAATAATTTACATTATATATTGGAGATATTAACATGCAAAACATTATCTCTTCTAGGAATTTGTATAAGTGACTTAGATCTAGAAAGAGAAAAAAACAGTTTAAATAGTCTAGTAGGTATATTTTAGAAATATCTGGTAGTTTAAAGTATATAATTCAAAAAGGACAAATTAAATTACCACCATCTTATTCCAATAAAAAGACACTATTGTTCAAAGCTACATCCAAAAATATCCCCAATAACTCATAATAATCTCCTTTCTTAAGTTCCTTTCCTCTTATTCTAATACAGTGGTACCTCGGTTCTCGACCACAATCCGTTCCAGAAGTGTGGTTGAGAACCGATTTGGTTGAGAACCGAATTAATTTATCCCATAGGAAATAATGGAAATGGATTTAATTGGTTCCCAGCCCATTGACGTGCTGGGAACCAATTAAATCTACAGTATTTCCTCTATTTCCTATGGGATAAGGATCTGAGGGGACGGGGTGAGAGGGAATGGGAGTCGGAATCCTGACACGCCCCTCCTGGCCGCCCTCTTAACAGCCTCCCAGTCTCTACCTTGTAACTGCTCCAAGCTGCAGGAAGGGTAGGGCTGGCTGCAATACTGGGTGTTTTGGGGGGCTCCTTTCCTCAGCGGTTCAGTTCGGTACCTCCAGGCAGCTGCACCAACTTTTTCCTTCCCGGCAGCGACGGCTCCGGCGGCTTACCTTCATCACATGACGTTCCTGACGCTGCTCCTCCTCGTAGGGAAGCCGCCGGAGCCGTCGCTGCCGGGAAGGAAAAAGTTGGTGCAGCTACCTGGAGGTACCGAACTGAACCGCTGAGGAAAGGAGCCCCCCGAAGCTGCCGGTATTGCAGCCAGCCCTACCCTTCCTGCAGCTTGGAGCAGTTACAAGGTAGAGACTGGGAGGCTGTTAAGAGGGCGGCCAGGAGGGGTGTGTCGGGATTCCGACTCCCATTCCTTCTGACCTTGTCCCCTCAGATCTTACATTTTGGATAGTAAACAAAATTTTCTGTTCAGTATCCGAATTTTTGTTTGGATACCGAAGCAAATTTTTGCAGAAAAATTTGGTTGAAATCCGAAATGTATGAAAACCGAGGCGTTTGAGAACCGAGGTACCAGTGTATCTGTTTTATCCTTATTTCTTTTCCTTAAATTTCCTCCTAATTTTCTTTTCTGCATTTATTCGGCTTTAGCTTAGTTTGATCCAATTTAACAAACCTCTGAGGCAACGACAGAGAAAGCTTCAAAATTTTATCACCCAACCTCAAGTGAGAAGGCTTGTAATGAACAACTCCACTTGACTTCAAGATTCTTTTGGGACAATTTCCAAAAATTTCATAGAATAGATGTTAAGTTCTCATGGGTGTTATTAGCATACTGTTTTAAATATTTTTACTTAGTTTGAGAGGTAGGCAAATGGTTTATTTGTTTGATTAATTTTGGCATGTGTGGGTATGGCGCCCAGCACCCACTGCCCCATTCCCAGGCACACCAACCTGGCTGCCCAGCACTATCTTCCAGATAGGAGGATGAAGCTGAGAGGAGCCAGGGCAGGGGAGGCGCAGGCTGCTGCAGTGCCCAGGAGGGTGGGTGGGCAAGTGAACTAAGAGGAGTGAAGTGGAGGGCAGTGAGGACCTGGCCGGCAGGAAATGAAGGAAAGAGCGTGCAAGGTGCAGACGAAATACCTGTTGGCTTTTAGTAGTTATCCTGCCTTGATTTTGAGTCAGGTCAAGGCCACATACAGGAGACTCTGGATTATCTAACATTTTTGGCTATTTGACTATCAGCCCACCTGTTTATGTCGGATAATCAAGACTCTACTGTACTATCAATTACTGAATTATTTCAAAATTTTACCACACTAAGTTTGTTCAGAATCTGTAATGTGTGGAACATTTCTTCATTTCCCTTTTCTTAATGACCGTTAAATGATACAATATTAACCCATGTATCAATATTAACCCATTTTTCAATCTTATCTGTTTTTTCTAAAACTTGAAGAGGTGGAATTTTTATTATTTCTTTTTTTACAAGCAGGCATTAATAAGAGATTAAGTATTAGGTGTTCTGAGAGCCCACAGAACATTTAAGCTTGGGATTCATAAAATAAATTTCTTTTGGCTGCTTGCTCAAACTTGTTGGTGACTATTGATGTAGGCTGACATGATCTTGGTAAAAACAACTGTTCATGCTAATTAGAGAAGCTGATGAAGTTCTACTGCGCATAACTTTGAAAGGATTAAACCTGTCTTGAAAGTGATGGAAGTTCTACTAATTCTTAAATTATTCTCTGGCTCCAATTGAAGAATTGCCATTTCTCCGGCCTCACTAGGTATCAAAATTATATTTTTACTTCCTTACACTGAACAGGAGAAGATTAAGAAGCTTAAAGTGTAGGAACAAGGAACCACTCCTTGTCAAAACTTTATTCACTACATTTGCTGCTGCAGTATTCTCCTCCTTGAATCAATCTTCTTTTTCAACTTTCAGGAGAACGTGCAAAAAAACAACCACCACCAAAATCTAAATTTCCAAATAACCCAAATATCACTAATCCAGATTCATATTCTCTATTTGTTGTTCTAAATACTTATAGTACACTCAAAAATTATACTGTACATGTCTTACATTAACCCGTGCAAAGCTTATCTAAAATATTTAAATGACCAGGAACAGTTTTTAACACCTGTCACCCAAAGGAACTATATTAGAACAAATGGCTGTAGTAGTTTTTATCCTGTAACTCATGTATCAAGGAGCTCTAACTAAATTTGAGTTGAAGGTTTTTCAGAATTCCATACGGCTGTCTAGACTAGAGCAATCTAAATAGTTTCTGCTTCTGCAGCTCCCTTTTAAATTGCCTACTGGGTTTGACTCTATCAAAGTACAGTATTTTACCCTTTAGGTAACAAAGCTTAGGAAGTTGCTAAACAAATAAAAGAGGAACGCTGAGGCAAGACTTTTATTTCAGTATTCAAATATTTTCTTTGAATAATGCATGCATGAAAATAAAATTAAAAATGGCTGTTTGTTCACCCATACCTTTTAAAGCATAAACCACCTTTTAAATAATGGCTTTGCTTTCCCAGATAGTCCTCACTTAAGAACCACAACTGGGATGAGTAAATTTAGTTACTAAGCAATGAAGTTTTTAAGTGGAAAATGATGGGCACACTATATTATTTCCTCTTTAGTTGTTCAGCAAACAGATGTGGTTGCTAAGTGAAAAATCACCATTATAATATTAATGTGTAGCATACCTTTGAACCAGGCAAACCTGGTAGCCCAGGATTTCCATGTGGGCCTGGAATACCCTATGGAAAATATAAAATACATAATTACAAAGAACAGTAAGAATAAAACTTCATTTGTACAAGGACACTTCTTAGGGATTATTAACCTCTTTATGTTGGGTGTCATGAACATTGGTCTAAGGAAATTATTCAGGAACAAAACTTAGTTTAAAATTTGTGCTCCCCCCCCCCAAAAAAAATCCGAAACAAAACAGGGAATGTATTAGGAATAGATTCAAGAGAGGCTTCTCCCTGGCAGTCTCAGTTCCTGTCTTTAATTGAATCCCACCAAGTGGCTAGGTAAGAATTGACCCCAATCCAAGCCATTCCCAGCTTGGTCCCTCCCAGCTCCAAACCTCAATAAGATAAGGGACTGCCTCCCCTTCAACTCCCCCTACTCACCTACAGTCTCTCTTCCCTATAACTGTCCTTTTGGCTGCCCTGTGCCAAAATCCCTCCACCACCTCTCAAGTAATCTTCACCTTTTTAGAACTGACTAGATGCACCTGTCTTGACCCTTGTGAGACAGCTTCTGCTCATTCCAGATCCTCTTTCCAAGACTGTGCACAGCCTTGTCCAAATCCGGATGCAGCATTCTCACAATGCTTTGGAAAGCTTCATAACCTTGCAAGGAAGCCATACATTATTTGGGCAAAGGCATGTGCGATTTGGACAGAGGCATCTGTGTGGCTTTGGGAAGAAAGTCTGGCTTGGATAGCAGCTTTCAGTACCACAATAAGCCACATTGCATGCAACTCTTTAACATTAGGAAGAAGAAGATAGGAAAGGTCAGCAGGGTACAGCAGGACTGCAAAAGGACCAGTGGAGCATAGATCGAAGGTTCAGTGAAGTGCAGAGTGGCAAAACTAGCAGGACAGCAGGACCAGCATAGGTGGCAGAAAGATAAGGGGGGGGGAGTATTCCTAAGTATAGGACAGCTGCCAGGTGCCTGAATTTTGAACATATGACTGCAGTGGCATTGTAACAGCCATAACGTCAGGGACTGGGCATAACTTCGGAGAGGGGCGGCATACAAATCTAAGTAATAAATAAATAAATAAATAAATAAAATAAACTACCACCTATTCACTGCCACATAGCTCTGAACAGTAACTGAGTAGCTGTAGTTCTATTTTTTCTGTTTCTGATTTAGACAACTTTGAGGGGCTGGCAATTTCACACTATGAGATTTTCTTCTCTACACCCTACAAACTGAAGGCTTTACCAATCAATATAGAGAATAAGTCATTCAGCATTTCAAATACTGATTTAAAGTTATTTCTGTGCTGCTTCAATCAAATTGAGTAGCACATAGAAAAAATCCATACAAAACATATCTGGTACAAAAAATAAAAAATAACAATACAAAGAAAACTGAGTAAACTAACTTTAATTCAATGAAGAATATCTTCATTAACACAATAAATGGAACATCTGAGTAATCAAGTAGCAAGGCTACAAAGAAGCAAACAGTAAAATCCCACTCTATCAATTAACATGATTGATCTTTTTCCTAAAATAAATTTGAGTTTTCAACTTTTCCAAATATTGAGCTGTAAAACTAGTTTTTGCTTTGTCCGGTACTGTAGCAAATGACCTGACAATTCCAGCTTTGCCAACAAGGATATTTTTTTATGATGTATTGTTGGATTATCATTTCTTCAATACTCAGTCAATCTTGCTAACATCAGAGTCCTAATCTAAAATATCTGGAGAGCACTAGAGAAGATAAACATTTAGGAAATTTGATAGTGGGATTTGGGAAAAGCTGAAACTGCTAAGGAAGGTGACTCCGGAATTATGATTGAAAGGAAACTTTCAATCATATGTTGCCAATGTAAAAAGCAATCTTCCTACTTGAAATCATTTGATAGTAAACTGAAAATAAAATAGCCAATATAATAAGACTTTCATACAAAACTATTATGTGACCGCAGGCTTGGAATTCTGGGTAGAGTTCTAATTATCCCACCTCAGAAAGGATATTGACAAGATAGAAAAACAGCATATAATGCAATCAAAGTGATTATAGGGTTAAATTAGGTCCCGGACCAAGAAATTATCATGAAACAAAGGTGAGTGAAGGAAGAGCTCATACAGGTACAGGTATATAAAATAAGACATAAACTCAAATATACAAACATATACAGTGTTTCCACTAAATGGTGAAGAACTACAGCCATAAAGTAGAATATTCCTTCTCTGACCTTATATGTTATTAGCCACTAATTTTGACAGATTAAAAGGAAATTGGAGAAATCCTTGAGTCTCAAAGACTAGTAGTAGTATGGCTACATTTGGAATCATAGCCAGCAATAGAACAGGAAAAAAACACACTGCCCTCCTCTGTGTTGAGAATCTTGAAAGCATCCTGTTGGCATAATGAGTCACAGGATGCCATTTGACAAAGAGAGACTAAACAATATATTCATCACATATTTTTCTCAGCTAAAACATGGGTGGTTTTAGTTATATTGACCACATCGGATATACACTGTGTAAAAATAGAGATTTCCTCCCCCTTTTTCAGAGAAGGGGATGGAAATCATGTAAGACATCCTACACAGAGACATGACAAAACGTAACGGCTACGTCTTCCTACTATAAAAACTCAAGAGTATATGGATAGTTATACCATTCTGACAGACCCCTAAAACATGGAGGAGGCAAGTATTGTGGCTCCTACTAGAATGGAGATTCGTGGTTGAAAAAAGGTATTCTTTTTATGAAAAGAGATAGGGCGGAATGCCTGTATCATATTTTTCAGAATATTAAAGACTTATTTAGATATGTTTAAAGGCATAAATATAGTCCTCAACGTACAACAGTAATTCAGTCCAAAATTACTGTTGCTAAGTGAATCAATGCAGTTGTTAAGTTAGTAACAATTTTTGCTCCATTTTAGAACCTTTCTTGTCACAGTTGTTAAGTGAATCATTGCAGTTGTTAAGTAAGTAAAACGGTTGTTAAATGAATCTGGCTTCCCTACTGGTTTTGCTTGCTTGTCCCAGGACACTGCAACTGAGATAAATATGAGTCAGTTCCAAGCACCTGAATTTTTATCATGGAAATGCTGCAACAGTTGTTAGAGTGGAAAATTGTGGTAAGTCACCTTTTTCAGTGACATTGTAACTTCAAAGAGTCACTAAATAAACTATGATTTGAGGACTACCTATATCCCAGCGGCCGGTCAGGGACCATGGGGTTGGCCTTCTCCAGGTCCCGTCTGTCAGACAATGACATCTGGTGGGGCCTAGGGGAAGAGCCTTCTCTATGGCTCCTCCCGGCCCTTTGAAAGTAGCTCCCCCCAGAGATTTGTATTTCCTCAACTCTCTCTGCCTTCCGCAAAGCTTTGAAGATCCATCTTTGCCACCAGGCTTGAAGCCATTGAAACTGACATCTTGTCCCACTCAATGAATGAATGTCGAATGTGTGATGTGTGAATCTGCTTAGTTTTAACTGTGGATTTTTAGAATATTGTTTTTATGTAGATTTCTAATATGCTGCATGCCACCCTGAGTCTCAGGAGAAGAGCAGCATAGCAATCGAATAAACAAACAAACAAACAAACAAAGAAAGAAATATATTCCTTTCTGCATGGCTAATTAATGAAAACAATACAAAATCAATTCCATGTGCTTTTACTAATCAAAGCCAATATAGCAACACTTCATTTGCAAACATAGGTTTCATGCATAAGTTACTTATCAGGAATGAATTTTGTATTCAAAGGAATTCAGTATAAATGTCATTATTTTTGTGATTTTGAAATATAGCCCTATCATTTCTGTTAGCATTTCTATTCATACATAACATTAAACAAGAGTTATACATTATTGCCAGATTTGTCTTAATGGACTTGCTGACATTTTACATGAAGCCGTAACGGGTGGATTGAAACAACTTCCTTAAGTATACTGTTTGTCACTTGACAACTTGTCACTTGACCAGTGATATAAAATTAGTTTTACAGAGTGGGTGGGAAATAATAAACGGACACTGTAGAAATTTCTCTTTCTTCGATTGGTAAAAAGACATGCCAATTTTTCAATCATCTGACAGGGAAGACTTTTGCATGCTGTCTGCCAACACATATGGAATCTGCATCAATGCAGTTAACTTTAATATAAGCCAGGCTAACATGTTTTTGATGAGTTAGCTTTTGTTCATCATAACATGCCAGAAATTCCTTAATGTCTCAACCAATGTTTAACAGAAAAAAGCTAAAATCTGTTGGCATATTATTATGTAAATATTATTAACATATATCTAACTGACAAACAAAAAATACAACATGGGTGAACAATAAAATTTATAATAACCAACAGGTAAATTCTGGATTTCAGATATTTATCTTATAGAAATTTTGTTAATTTAAATATATATATATACTGCTCAAAAAAATAAAAGGAACACTTAAACAAAATATAACACCAAGTAAATCAAACTTCTGTGAAATCAAACTGTCCACTTAGGAAGCAACACTGATTGACAATCATTTTCACATGTTGTCAGCACATTCAACTTTGTACATAACAAAGTATTCTATGAGAATATTTCATTCATTCAAATCTAGGATGTGTTATTTGAGTGTTCCCCTTTTTTTGAGCAGTGTATATAAGTGTGCATTATTACACTCCTGAATACAATTCATTGCTGTACCAAGAGACAGAAATTCCTTGTAGTCATATCATATTGTTACTACACTAAAAGAGTAAAGAGGCATTATATGATTGCAACTTTAACAGTATCTTCACTGTTGGCAGTTTTATGCTTAAGGGTTTAGTGGCCATGACCTAGAGAACACATTTCTCAATGTTTTACCAGCAACTAAAGGAAATATGATGTTTAAACCACAGTCACTAAACCCTGAGTTCAACATTGTTGAAGAGATATCAGCAGTGAAAGCCACACCAATTTCTTTACGGCTTTCTGCTTTCTACCATCAAGATGTAAAATTCTAGGAAGTCCATTCTACCTCACTCTAAAAAGGAAATAAACTTAGACACTGAGCTTCAGAGACATATTTATGAGAGGAATGGGGGAAAAAATTGAAGATGAGCAAAATGTAGCCCAATATATTTTTTGTAATCACATTAGTTCAAAGTTTACATTCAGTTGCAGACAGTGTAAAACACAATGCACTGCTTAATTTAAAACATTTCATTTTTTATGCATTAAGACAGTTCGGAAAGAAGTACGGTAGTCTATTTGGTTTTGAAAAGGTGTATTTATGGAAACAGATATCTATCTCTTACTCACTCTTGGGCCTCGCTTTCCTGCTGGGCCAGGTAATCCTGGAGGACCCAGGGGTCCCTAAAGAGAAATGAAAAAAAAAATACAAATGAACACAAAAATCCAGCATAGAAATGGCAATCTTAAATTATGTCTTTCAGAAATTGAAATTATTCATTAGTTTAGTTTCCCTACCTACAATAGATTGACTAAGCACATAGGATTTTTGAAATTGAAAAAAAATGCTTACTGGTACATTAAATACCACAATGACTAACATGTGTCTTAGAAGAACAGCAACAGTGGTGAAATGGCTCAGGTAGTAACTTGCAATGAAACCCAATACTTATTAATATAAAATAGCAGTTCAAGCAGAAAACTTCAGTTAATGACCACTGCAACCTGGTTTGGATTGTAACGAAGTCATCAAGGCTTGAAAATAAGGAAATATAAATATATTGATAGCCGTCGGTCTTGCATCTATTTATTTGTACTGGAATAATATAAAAAGGAGAAGATCATGTAAACTGCAATCCAATAGCCTTTATGACAGCCATCTATATTCATGGCTGTTTGGTTAAGCCAAGATAACTTTCTAGCAGATAAACAGTCTTAGGATGGGTTGGCCAACTTTGGAACATTTCTTAATTTTATACATATCCTTATTGAAAAATGCACTTAATAAAATTAGAAATGCTTTTGAATTCCTACAGATACAGAGAGGGGATCAAATGTATAAACTGTCTAATCATTAGTGATGGGTGAACCGAACTCGCACAATTCAGGTCCGTACCGAATTTTACGGTGTTTGGTATCCCGGGCCCGAACCCGAAGTTTTAAAAAAAACCATGCCAAAGTTCGGGTTCAGGTTCAGGCAACGTGGCGAAGCAGCGAACCAATGGACAGTCTTCTTCTTACCTGAAGCCATGCGGTCTCCAGACATCAAGGTAAATGAAAGGCTGGCATTGGACATATGTCCTGCTGACCACTCATTGGCCAGCAGTATGCATGGCTTGCATTGGTCGCCAAGGATACCTGACCTGCCTCTATAAAAGGCAGCACCTTGCTGTCCAGCCCCATTGTAAGAGATACCAGCTAGCGAGGGAACGTCTGTGTTACTTTTACTGAGAGGGAGAGATAGATTAGCTTTCACTTTGTTTCTGCTACAAAGAAAGAGAGACCTCAAAGACTCTTCATACAAGTTGAAGAGACCAGAAAACTTTGGTGAGTAATGCATCGGGGCAGGGAAGGGCAGGGCTGAAGAAGAAAAAGACAGGGGGAGGCAGGGGGCCAGTTGCTCTCTGCTACACTTCCACTTTTACATTTTTAAAACTTTTTTCCTTTCATTCATTTTGTGTACAAATGCATGGAAGGGCACAACAATATTAATTTGTGGGGGGTTTGGGGGTTATTTATTTCTCTAGCCTATACTTCCACTTTCAAATTTTTAAACCATTTTTTCCCATTCATTCATTTTGTGTATAAATGCATTTTAGGGAACAACAATATTACTTTGGGGGTATTTTTGCAGTTATTTTATCTATCCTATTCCTATATTTCAAATTTCAAATTTTTAAACCATTTTTCCCATTCATTCATTTTAATTGTGTGCGGCAAGACTGCCACTCAGTAAGCCAAAAAAAAAAGGTTGCTGAGTCTGAACAAGCCTGCTGTTCCTGTCTGAAGAAAAGGTCTTCAGTGCGGTCTGGGGTCTTTCTAGTCTTGGAAAGCAACACCTGCTTCCAGGGCGAAAGCTATTTCCTGTATCCAGAGGGAGGGGGACTTGTCCAATGTGCAGATTGGTTGGGTGGAAAAAGTTTATGTAGGAGTGATAAATCGAGCCATTTCAGTAATTACAAAGTACAATGGCTCACACGTTGAAGGCCACCCTGACTCTTTTGAGAATCACGGAATAATAATCAAATAAATAAATAAATACATAAAAAGAGGTGGACGGACACTTTTGTCTCGCTACTGACCGCTGGCACTCATACTTTTGGGTCCACCTCTGGGCCACTTTCTTTCAATTTCTTTCTGTGCATTTCCTTTTTTTCTATCTATAACAAAAGCCACTAGAGCTCTGTCAATTTATTTTTGGGTAAAACAAGGGCCAATTCCTATCTCTGCATCTCTTTCTTTTATCTAATCTGAAGCCTCTAGTGCTCTCTGAAATTTAATTTTGGGTCAAACACGGGGCGACTTCATATATCTGTGATTTTGATGTTTTTCTGTCTAATGCAAAGGGTCTACTGCTGCCTGGGCATTTAAGTTTTACAAGGCATTTTTTCTCTAATTCTAGTTCCACCTGAACGCCGCACCTTCATCTGTTCCTTGGACCAGTGTCACCGCAGGCCTTCAAACATGAAGAAAGCCGCGAAAAAGGGACATGTCCATGCTGCTGCTGCTGGTGATGGAGCTGGTGCTGCAGGGGCAGGTAGAGGGCGTGTAACATCTGCGTCTCCTACCCCTTCCTCTGGTGCAAGCAGGCGCCGGGGTTTGATGCAAGAAGTTGGAGATAACATGGCATGCAGCGCTACCTTTTCCTTGGTATTGCCTTCTACACACTCCACCACATCTGTGTGTTCACTGCCTGAGTCATCACCCCTCTCCAAAGCAGCAAGGCTGTCTCACCCAGAAGCAGCGGAGTCTTTAATGCTGTTCTCTGAAACTTGCAACTGGGATGCCATGGGGCGTCCACCTGCCCAATCCGCAGTTGCAGACCTTGGGCTTCCGGATAGCCAGGAGCTTCTGCTGGAGAAAGAGAAGGTGTCCATGGCATCATAGGGGAAGACCACGATCGATGACAATGAGACCCAGATCCCCGCTCCTGCAGCTTACTGCAATGTAGTCTGAGAAGGAGGCTAGCGGGGAGGAGTCGGTGGAAGAAGATGACGAGGTGCCAGATCCCACGTGGACCGAAGGCCGACAGAGTTCAGAGGAGAAAGAGTCTGTGGTAGTCCCACAGCCCCAGGCAGCCAGCAGAAGCAGAGGGAGAAGGCTGCAAACCCTCAGCGCTGAGTATGCTGGTACCCACCGTGTCCAGGGGCCGAGCACGCCTCATGTGTCACAAAGAATCTCACCAGCGTGGCATTTTTTCAAGCAGGTAGCAGAAGACAAGAAAAAGGTTGTTTGCAATCTCTACCACCAGTCCCTGAAGCGAGGGAGAGATCTTAATAATCTCAGCACCAGCTGCATGACCAGGCACCTGATTTCAAAACATGACCTTCGGTGGGGACAATACCTTAAAAGTATTCAAATGCCTGGGTCTTCCTCTTCTGCTGTGGCTGCCTCGGCCATTGCCAATGCCCCCCCCAACAACAAGATCACCTGTCTGTCCCCAAAGGGACAATGATGGATCATCAACAACATCGCCACCAACAGCAGCACCGGCACCAACAGCAGCAGCACCACCGGCAGCAGCACCACCATCACCAAGCATGTCTACACCGTCCCAGGGAAGCATTCATCAGCTGTCCATCTCTCAAAGTTTTGAGAGAAAGCGGAGGTTTGGGCCATCCCACCCACGAGCCCTGGCGCTAAATGCCAGCATTTCACAGCTGCTTGCATTTGAAATGCTACCCTACCGCCTGGTTGAGACACCAAGTTTCAGGAAATTTCTTAAATTGGCTGTCCCACAATACTCCGTTCCCAGCCGCTATTACTTTTCACGCAAGGCCATCCCTGCCCTGCACCAACATGTAGTGGAGAAAATTTGGTGTGCACTGCAAAATGCTGTCAGTTCCCGTGTCCACCTCACCACTGACATGTGGACCAGCAAACATTGCCAGGGATGGTACATCTCTCTCACTGCCCACTGGGTGAATGTAGTGGCGGCCGAGAATGAGGCGAGAAGCAGTTCAGCGCATATCCTTCCACCACCCAGGATTACTGGACATCAGTCGATGCCTGCTGTTGCCTCCTGCTCCTACTCTGCTTCCCCGTCTTCTTCCTCCACATCCAGTAAGCGCAGCCCGGCAAACTCCTACTTCAGAACAGCCATGGGTAAATGGCAGCACGCGGTGCTGAAACTCATCTGCTTGGGCGAGAGACCACACATCACCCAGGAGCTATGGACCGGCATCCAGGGGCAGACAGATGAGTGGTTGTTGCCGCTGAACCTGAAGCCAGGGAAGGTGGTGTGCGACAACGGGCGGAACCTTGTGGCAGCCTTGGGCCGAGAGGGGTTGACGCACATCCCTTGCATGGCGCATGTGGACAATCTGGTGGTGCAGAAGTTCCTGGCCAATTATCCGGGCATGTCAGCACTGCTGGGTAAAGTGCGTGCGGTGTGCGTGCACTTTCGACGTTCCCACCCTGCTGCTGCTCGCCTATCTTTCCTGCAGAGGAACTTTGGCCTTCCCACCCACCGCCTCATCTGCGATTTGTCAACCAGGTGGAATTCCACGCTGCATATGCTTAAAAGGGTGTGTGAGCAACAGCAGGCAATAGTGGATTACCAGTTTCATAACCCCCAGTCAAGTAGAAGTGCAGATCCACAGCACTTTACCCCCAATGAGTTAGCCTCCATGAGGGACATTTGTTCCGTCCTGAATGGCTTCCAGTATGTCACGAATATGGTCAGCGCTGACAATTCCGTCGTCAGTGCTACCATCCCCATGGTTTGCCTACTGGAAAAACCCCTTCAGGCCATGCAGGTTGTGCGACAGGAGGAAACAGAGTGGCAGGCGGAACAGGAGGAGCAAGTGGAAGAAGGCCCATTTTCCAAGCAAATCCATGTCTCGCAGGGTGGGGGGGCTGTGCCGACAGCAGCCAGGAACTCTGCTGTCCAGCAAGCGTAGAGTTTTGGGGCAGGAGGAGGAGGAGGACTTGCAGCAGGGCGGCCCCCAGTGCAGCTCACCGGCACCAATGGACCATGGCTGGAGGGGGGAGCAGGAGGAAGAGGAGGAGGAGGAGAGACCTATTGCTGAAAACATTGCTTTGACTCCGGGCAGCCTGGCTCACATGAGCCACTACATGCTCCAGTGCCTGCGGAATGACCCCAGGGTAGCCTGCATCCTCAACTCGGCCAGTTACTGGGTGGCCGCCCTGCTGGATCCCCGTTATAAGGACCGCATCACCTCCTTCATACCAGCACCCGAGCGGGAGCACAGAATACATGAGTACAAGCGTGCGCTCGTGGACACACTATTGGAAGAGTTCCCACAGCAATTGGAGTGCCCAGTGGTGGCACACAGAGTAGGAGTAGGAGCAGGACGCAGTCAGCAACACAGCGGGAACACTGGCAGCACCGCAGGGGGGGGTCATTGGAAGACATTGCAAATATCTATGAGACCATATTCAATATCCACACAGATGCACCACCCTTGGATGTGATGTCCCATAGCAGAAGGCATCACGTGACCCGCATGGTGGACGAATACCTGTCCATGCTCATGATGGTTCTTAGCAATGCCTCCACCAACTTCAATTTTTGGGTAGGAAAATTGAACATGTGGCCAGAGCTTGCCTTCTATGCCCTGGAAGTGCTGGCCTGCCCTGCGGCAAGCGTCCTGTCAGAGCATGTGTTCAGCACTGCAGAAGGGGTCATCACTGACAGAAGGATCCGCCTATCCACAGTCAATGTGGACATACTGACCTTTCTTAAAATGAATCAGGCATGGCTCACAGAGGACGTTGCTGTGCCACCACCTGAGTGAGTGGTTAGAGCGTTCGCTACCACCAACACCAATACCACCCTCACAGTTGTAAAATTCAAGTTATGTATGTATATATATATAGTCAGTTATATTTTTTGGGTGAAAGTTTGAGTATAGTTTGTGTTTGACTAAAGTTTGTGTTCAATAAACCTATTTTTTGCACAGATTTGTTCTGGATAGGGTCTTCCTTCCAAGTTGTGTGACCTATTGAAAATCTTTGATATCCATGTGTATTTTCATGGGGAAACTTTTAGTGTGTCCTGAGTTCAAATCCAGTCAATGGCTGTACTGTGCACCTGGCCAGGAAGAAAAAATTTCTTTTGGAAAAATGGTTGCAGGGAGCCTAAATGCAGGGAGTCTTTGGAGAGGGGCAGCATACAACTCTAATAAAGTATAAACTATGTCCCCTCCCAGAACTGTCACCATTTGTAAATCTGAAATATGCAGACTTATAGTAATGGGATGTAATGGTCTGGTTTGGGTTTGGCAAACATAGTTTGTGTTCTCTCTCCACCAGTTGCAATTTGCCATTGTGCCACTCTTGTCCAGTGTGCAAAGCCATCCAGCCATGGCAACAGAACAAGAGAAAGAGGAGGTGTCCAGGGCATCATCTAGAAAGGATGATGATGAGACTCAGATCACCGATCCTGCAGCTTACTGCAATGTAGAGTCTGAGAGTAAGGCTAGCATGGAGGAGTCGGTGGAAGAAGATACCAGGGGTGATGACAAGGTGCTAGATCACTAGTGGACTGAAAACCCTCAGTGATCAGTTTGCTGTTATTACTGCCCACAGCAGCCAGTGACCCAGCGCGCCACATAGCGCATGCCCTCCAATCACACAGGATTGCTGTGCAAAATCTGGTGAGTGGCTGCTGTTGCCTCCTCCTGCTACTCTGCGTCCCCGTTAACCCTGCTGCAAATTTAACTTGTGGGCAACCACAGGGCTGCCTTCCGCGGCTCTATTTTTTAAAAGTTCAAAGTTTGGTTCAAGTTCGGGTTCGGTGACGTCACCCGAATTTTTTGCAAAGTTCGCCCAAATCCGCCAAACCCGAACTTTGTTGGGTTCACCCATCACTACTAATCATTTCTAGAATACCTACAGAAATTACAAGAAGCCTGAAAAACACTCATCATTTCTATTGGAAAGAAGGCCATCAGTTAGCCAAAAGATCACTGTAACAGCTGGCAAATAGGCAGGACACCAAATAAACAAGCTAAGCTATAAAAGTATTTAGGGATAGTTGTTCAAAAAAAGAGGGACTCTGAGGCGGTGAGGAGGAGCATGCGCCTCCCTCCATTCGCCCCTTACTGACCTCTTAGGAACCTGGAGATATGAATCCCTCCATTCGCTCTGGGCTACCAAAGCCTCCTTAAGCGCCACTGAAAGGCTCCTCTGGCAGACCAGAAAAGCCTGAGATGGCTGGGATTAAAGGGAGAATGGCAGGAAACTGGCCAGGCCACTCTCAAATTTCCTGGGAAATTTTTCCGGGCTCAGGTTCTTAAGTAGAAAATGGTTCTTAAAAAGAGGCAAAAAAATCTTGAACACCTGGTTATTATCTAGAAAAGTTCTTAAGTAGAAAAGTTCTTAAGTAGAGGCATTCTTAGGTAGAGGTACCATTGTACTAAGTTAAGCCAGAATTCTGCTGGAATAGTTGAAATAAACAACTGAAACTCATTTTGCGGTTGATTTAATTCCCAAATAAGCAAGGAATTATTTGGCACCTAATCATGGAGGGAAACCTACAGAGTGTCTGGCATATATTTTATTCAAAACATACTATGAAAAGAGCTTTATAAATACTTAAAATTTATTGTTCAGATACATCTAGCATTATACATTCCCATAGCCAGTGGACATATTTCAGGTCTTTTCACCAGTGTAAGGATTGTGTTCCCCTCATATTTTTTCTGGGACAAAAATCATTTTTTGGAATATAAGATACCAATATAGAGATTTTTTTAGTTTCTGGTTTTGCACTGAACAATTAAAATTCATAATTATTGATGTACATGCTAAATATTCCACAATGGATTTTTTGGTCCAATACTGATGCAACTTTACTTTATAACACCTTATGATGTGATACCTCTGAAAACCGAAGCTGAAAAACAATTTTGGACAGTAACTTACTTGAACCACAAACATACAAGAAACCACTATAAGAATTCCATTACATAAAATGTTTGTTGTATCTGCATATTGAAAAGGTTCTGTTCCTCAGATGTATCCATGCAGACACATATATACACACATATAAAGATACATGAAGCATCCCTCATGACTACTATGATAAATATTCTAAAGTTTTGTTTGTGCAGAATGGAAAAGGAATACAAAATAAAAGCTCATTATGGAACAAACAAAATGTTTAAAAGTTATGATACTTATGTAGTTAGTTACTTACTAAACATATCTAAATTATATTAAAGTAATCAAAATATCTCTACCAAGGCATGTCCCAACTTTTGAGTAGCCCATTGAAGTTTCTGAACTATAATGTATAGCTTACTGTATCATATGAATTAACTTACTGTGGTTTATTCAATTATATATGGTTAAAAGAAACCATAGTTTGGCATTGTATGTAAAACCAGTCACAGAATCTTATGGCACCAAAGAGACTGACAACTTAAAAATACACAGATTTAAAAGCCATATAAAATAACAAACCTAATGAAAAGAATACAGTTGAAAGCAGCCTATATCAGTTACAATAACATCAGTAGTTCACGGAACAAAAATATATTTAGATGATCAAACACTAGCTACGTATATATGTTCATATAACATGCTAACCCATAATCAGCTTAACTTTGTTTTATGGACTAAATCAAAATTAGCTGTGGTCACACAACTATGGTTCGCAAACCACTCTTCTTTCCGTCCCTCAGGAGAAATGTTTTTTGCACTACCTATGCATTTTTTGCTATTAGAGATATCACCTACAATCTCTTGACTTCCTCCCAGGTGCACAGCCTTAGAAGCTTGCTTAATTTTTTTTTGTCCTCTTCCCTTTTTAAAAAAATTCTCTTTTATTTCCTCTTTTACAGTAATAACTGGATTTTATTTGGCTTTTTCCTTCTCAACAGCAAAGTTTAAAAAAGAGATTTCGTCCAAGCAATGACAGAAGTCTTGCCCCAACCTTCTAGCTACAAAAATAAAGTTAGGCCTTTCTTGTCAGTTACTTCTTTAATGACTGAGAAGAAAAAAGATCTAAAAGGTTTCAGAAGATTAATTTGTCAGCAGCGGTGGGCTAGGAGCCAGAATGCTAATTTGTGCTCGCTGTTGCGGCTCATAAGTTCTTGCGGGACCAGCGCGATTTTGCTGCTGCACCTGTGAAGATAGCAAAATTGCGCATGGAGCCGCAGGTAAAACCTCGCTGAAACATGGGCATAATTTTGCTGCCTCCACAGGTGTAGCAGCAAAATCGCGCTGGTCCCGCAAGAACTTACGAGCCGCCGTGGCGAGCGCAATTTAGCATTCCGGCTTGTAGCCCATCGCTGTTTGTCAGCATTAGTTCCCCAGATATCCAATAATCAGGTGCGCTAAATCTGGTCTGAAATTATTTTGTTGCTTTAATTCTGGCACCATTTACAAGTAGGCTACATTCTTCTTGCTTTTGAATTTCATTTCTTCAGCCTTTTGGATGAGAAGCGAAACATCTTCAAGGAAAAACAAAGATTGTCTAGTTGCCTTTTGTAAAAACACTTTTGGGATAACTATGGCCTGGATTATTAAGAATCTCCATAGACATGAGGCTGGATCATTTTAGATTTTTTCTAAAGTATCAGTTTTCCAGGAAGGTGTGTGCATTTATGAGCAAACAGTATTGTGTCCTATCCCCCCCCCCCCCAAATATTATTCCAGATATTATGCCCCATAGGAAGCTTTAAAGAAGTATGAATCTATAAACATATTAGGTAGGAATTCAGGAGATGAGTTGAAAAATTCCCATTTTGCTTTCATGTAAAGAATATTTCCCTGGCCTAATCCATTCCATATTCACAATATACGTCTACCATCACAAAGTGAACTAAGCCTGAGAAGTAGAATGGATTCAGAAACTTTTATTACTTGAACATTGGAAACAAGGGGGAAACAATCTAATCCAGTTTTACTTAGCCTTGTGATCTCCAAACTCTAATAATTTTAGAGGCCAGCAGTCCCTACATTTGGTCCTTCATGCTATATATGTATATCTAGAATTTCCAGGAAATTTATCTACAACAAAATATTCATTGTTATAAAATACCAAAAGCCCAGGTTATTGCTCATATTCTCACTATTAGCATAGAAAACTGAAATTACAGAAAGTGCCTGCATTATAATAACCTTGGTAAATCCCTGTAATGTGACCTGAGAATTCTTATATTTTACAAGATATCATAAATGAAAGCCACTTACCACCTGTCCAGGATCTCCTTTAGGCCCCTTAAGATTTTCCATGTCAAGTAGTCTCTCCCATTCTTCATAATCATAAGCATAATAATCAGCATCAAATTCATAATTGCCTTCTGCATTATAAATGTCATCAGTCTGAACTGTATGCTCATCCCACGAGCTAAACCGGTTAACTAAAGGTTCAGAATGAAAATCCTCATACAATGTTGTATTTAAAAACTGATGCATATCCATTAGTTCATATAAATATGGCTTTGATGTATTTTTCATATGTTTGGCATTAGGCTGCTTTGTGGAAAACAGCAAACTGGAATTCACTTTTATTTTTATATTTTCTGCCATAGAGTCCGTATGATTTAAGGTTAATTTTGTGAGAGGCAAGGAATCCCCTTTCCTTTTGCTGACATATTGTTGATGTTCTTTGGAGACAGTCACAATTTGCTCATCATTTGGTTCTAAGGAGGCAGTAATATTCCCTAAGTGGAGAGGAATCAAGGAAGAAGTTGTGTCCATCAATTCTTTGACCGATGCTGACTTACTGACATGAAGATTTAGTGTATCTTTTCTTTTACTTAATGGTTGAGTTACTTCATCCAACAGTTTGCTTGAGTCCGCCTCGCTTGGAGAAATTGTATGAGATCGGAATGTATCAGCTTGGCGGCACTGTAGTTTCACATACTTACAATAGTTTGTCAAGGCTTGTGCGGAGGGGATAATATCCAGCTGACATAACACACCTTCAAATTTGACTGACTGGGGGTTCATTCTTCCTAAGGTAAATAAGCTATGTGAATCAAACTGTACTTTGGAAAGAATCTCCTTGCTGAAGTGTTTCCTTCCACATTTAGTATAAAGGGAGACAGATTTTTCTGTAACATCAATAGCAAATGTGTGCCATTGCTCGTCGTGAACCCGATAATCAAAGTATACAGAGTGCTTCCCTCCAGTGTGCACCATTATCTTCCTTGGTAGCAACTGTATACCAAACTGCAGTCTATTTTTATTCCTAATACTGAACAGAAAGGCATTGTTTACACTGTAAGAGCGTAAGCTAATTAGAATGGCAAAATTGGAACCTAAAGCTGCTGCTCCCACTTGAGAGACGGGAACTTCAATGGCTGTTTGAGTGGATAAAAGAACTCCAAATGAAGTTAGGTGAATCCCTTGAGGTGATGAAGCCCGTGACAAATCTATCGTAGAACCTGTTGTTGGATGATGCGTTGCTTGCCCATTTAGGCCTAAATGATGGAGAACATCTATGCCTAGAATAGAAAGAAAAGGAGGTAAGAAAAATAACGCTTGCTTAAATTCACTCCTGCAGTTTATAGCAATTTTTGCAAATTGCTGCACCAGTTTCATTTAGGACACCTAAAAATGGCACTGTTCAGTAAAATTCAAATCTGTCAAATGCAGGTTTGTAACAGGGCTGATTCCCACCAACATAGGAAATAAGAATTGTGCAGATACTAGTATCAACACGCATCAGTTGTGTATGACATAACTTTAGAAAATGAGATAATAGGCTCTTACATGGGCTTGCATCCCACTATAATGTTATTTCCAGATGGCTGACCATGACTATGACCTTTAGATGAGGATAATAATTCCCCTAATGACTGCCAGAAGAAAAGCTGTGTTAAGACCGCTGCAGCAAAAACAAGAGCCTTAAATTTGAATCAATATTAAACCACAAATCTTTATAAATTAGAGTTTACTTCAGTAGAAGCAACAAACCATTCAATTTATTTCCCAACAAGCTTTACACTGATTTCCCCCCTCTAATTTTAAACTTTTTAAATGGGATAACTTATCCCATTCATTTCCACAAATTTTGTAAATTGTGCTAGTTTTCGATCTATACTTTTATCAAGCTTCCTTATTGATAAAATCTATATTTGAGAAATAGGAATTTAGGTAGTCAATTGATAACAGAAGATTAAATTTGAACAAATAGTAACCAACAATGATTTTGACAGATTTTAACATTGCTAATCATAAACCTTAGGAAATTGTCTGATTTTGTGCAAAGTGAATATGTATATATTATATTTTGAAGTTTTAAGTATTCCTCTTTATACCACTAGTAAATTTAAGATGTTTCCCAAAAAATAGATTTGTCTATCTCTCCGAAGCAAACTAAATAAAATTCAAACTTTGTTTTTTTCAGTTATTGAAATGTTAATTAAAGTCAATGCCAAGCAAAGTACTTTTCCTTTGTGATGCATCTACATTTAAAAAAGCATAACAAGCTCTGAATCTGTCCCTTTTTATGATATCAGCTGTCTCGATGCTGTTACACTAGAACAAATGCCAGCTTTGAAGTTCAAAATCACTGCCTATATAAAATAATTGTTGCTGTTGCTGTTGCTGTTGTTGTTGTTGTTGTTGTTATTATTATTATTCCCTTGAAAAGTTTCAGATCTGCTTCCAGGTATTCTGCCCCTCTATTGATAGTTCTCTGGTCATCCCATTTCTAACCTTCATTGCACATGTGGATTCCTACCGATTCGGAATGATTCACTAGAACCGGTAGCAGGAATTTCCCCCCCGCTCGCCAAATCGGCAGCAGCAGCCAGCTGGACATACCCCCGAACCGGACTTCTGGCTTGAAATCTCTCCACTGGGGCCAAATGCATGTCAAAATAATTTTCTGCGCATGCGCAAAACCTCCTGTGCATATGTAAACCACTTTAACCTGGGAGTGATGGGGACACACATGTGAGTGTAGTGCGTGCCTGTGTGCAAAACACACACTTCCCCCGCAACCCTGAACAGGTAGGGAAGGTAAGTAAAACCCACCCCTGCCATATTGGTAAGAACCCTTTATCAAAACATACATTCCAGGATAGATTTTCTTTCCCCCTTCCACTCTACGTTCATACATCAGCTTGACTTGACAATGTTTTGGAGGGACAAGGAAGTGGAAATCCTAAGTGCCCATCACCAAAAATCTCAGATGTCTCTCTCCGTTCATATAGGATGACAACAGAAGCTGAAAACGTTACACAATCTCAAAAGGAAGTAGTCAATGTTTTTAAGTACAAGATGAGCAGAGAAAGGAAGTTGAACTCATTGTCATGCCTGGTTTGTTTTGATACATCAAAACCTATGTGGAATGGGGAGGTTGTGAAGAAGTCCCACAAATTATGCAAAGCTACTTATTAAAACCACATTAAGACTTAGCATCCAATCCTGTGAGTTATGATAGTTTAATAATAATTCATAGGCTCAATAAACAATTTAGCCTGAAAAGTAATTTGCAAAATTACTTCTTACAGTCAGGCCAGGAATTTCAGAACATACCATTTTAGCTTTTTTATACTAAAATTATGAAAAATCAATTATTCATCAGTATTTACAAGTTGAAGCAAAAGCCAAAACTGAATAAACAGAAGGATTTCCACAATCTTTTCCAAAAAATTCAGCCTAATTTCTGAATTTGACTTTCTTCTGTTTACCAAAGATATTACTAGCAAATGTTAAGTACTGAAAGAATGGGGAGATGGCATTATATTTTTTCCAATTCCTTGGGATGTTTAGGCATAAAATAAATCAATTTAAGCCTTATTTCGTGAAAATTACATCATGCTGTAATTCAAAGCGTCATTTTTCCCTTATTGGAAAAAAACAGATTAGAAATAAAGCCTGGAAACTAACAACATAATAATGTTTTAGCTTCCTATTTTTCAGCGGGGCCTCATATTTATCACAGGAAGCCAATTTGATGCTAAGCCATTAGGCCAGAAACCAAGAGACTGTAAATTCTAGCCCTGTTTTAGACACAAAGCCTGCTGGATGACCTTGTGCTTGTCACTTTCCCTTTGCCCTAGGAAGGAGACAATGGCAAAATGCTTCTGAAAAAACTGGTCAAATTGCAGGACTTGTACAGACAATATTTCAGAATTGGACATGCATAAAAGAAAGAAATCTCACAGGATTTTCAGAGTTTGAGGGACAAATCACTAGATAGGAAATTTCTGAGTGGAAAATAAGCACCTTTTACTTTATTTTATTCAGTGCTCTGAAAAAAATAGAATGTGGATTAGACAATCTTGGGGGTTTTTTTATTTCTATGGTAGTAGTAAGCTTGGTATCTTAGCAATTGTTTACTTCTTTTTAACCCTCTTTCACAACCTAAACTTACAGCTAGGAAGTTATAACCACTCATTCATGCCTTCTTCAAATTTCCCCTCTAAATATAATACTGTTTTTGTTTTCTTTTTGGTTTGGTTTGTTTGTTTTTGTGCCAATGAGTCAGTGTTGACTACTGGCAACTGTCTGGACTAAGTCTCATTGGTTTCACTGGCAAGATTTCAAAACTGGTTTATTTATCACCCACTTCCTAAGACTGAGAGAAAGTAACTGGTCCAAGGTAATACAGTTGGCTTTGTGCCTAAAGCAGGACCAGAATTCACAATCTCCCAGTTTCTAGTCTGGTGCTTAATCCACTACATCAAACCAGTTCTCTATAATAATTCTCTTAGAAGATGTTTTTTTAAAAAATAGATGCTTTTAGAACATATAATCCAGTCCAGGTGCTTTGACTTTTTAAAAAAAAATAAATCCATTAAGGATCTATTCTTTTTCTTTTCTCTGCATAGATGTTGGCATCTGACTTCATTTACTCTCTACATTAAAAAGAACAAAAAAACTCAAAGGAGATTTGCAACAAATATTTATGGTTTGTCGTCTTGAAAATGACTTGTTTCAACTTCAGACGACTAATGCTTTCTTCCTTGTTTGCTTGCAGACTTCATTAATCATTTTCTTACAGCGTGGGGGATAAGGGTAACTTTGCTGTGTTTTATCCCCCTGACACATCATTGCCAAGGAAGCATAGTTAGAAAAGCCAACAAACTTTTCTTCCCCCTATAGATACCACATGTCTTCAATTTATTCTATATTTTAAGTGAGTTTCTGTTCTAAGAAGCTGAAGAGAAGCTAATATCAGACAAGCCAGACAATAAATATCTTTAGATTATCTCATCTCAAAGCTCGGGGTAAGCAATGCTGTTTGAATGTATCATAGATACATCTAATGCTCAAAGAGTAAATACATAACACAAAGGCTCCAATAAACTAGATCTATATTTGGGCTTTGCGTTTAGGTTTCTTAAGCAAGAGTTTCACTATAAGCATAAACAACACTGCTCCAATTTTTTTTCTTAACTAAACAAATCGATTGTTTATACCCAAATCCAAAAACAGCTCTTTAGAGCCTAGATACATCTTCTGAGTATATTAATGATTTGCAACTATGAAAAAATCCTTAGAAGATGATCCAGTTAACTCCAAAGTCAATAGGCCTGAAAATGAGTACATTTTGCACCTATCAAATTATGCTCATCCAAAACAAAATACATGATGCTTTAACACAATATGTGAATTTACTAATCTCTCAACCTAACTCACTTTGCAGGATTGTTGGAAAGCAAGTATCAGGTACAAAAAAATCAAATCCACACCTGAAGGTACAATTACTGTAAATTCATTTATTGTTAAACAGTCTGCACTAATCAGCTAGTGATTAGCTCCTGCTTGGAGTTAGATAAGAGTTCATAGAATTCAAGGGGAGCTTGGACTTAGTCTGCTTGTGGCTATATAGAGATTCCAGGCTGATCCCCATTTTAACTCCACCTCTAGGTGTTGCCACTTCTACAGTAAGATAGAAGAAAATGCCACATAAATATTTCCTTGGGCTTCTTTGAGAAAAGAGCAAGATTAGAGCAACGTATTACATGAATGGATATATACAAATCAGGGATGGGTTGCTACTTGTGTGGTAGGTGACCGCACCAGTAGTGGCTGCCAGATTGTGCAATTTGCGCGCAACTGCTCCAGTGCCAGTCCTTCAGGAGCCGCCATCATTTTTTCTATAACTGTTCATATTTTTTGCTTCGTGCACATCTGCAGAAGCAAAATCTCGGGAGGGGATGCTCGCGTGTGTGAGATTTTGGTAAATTTTTGCTTCCGTGCATGCACAGAAGCAAAAAATTACTGAAATCTCACACACACATGCGTTCCCTTACGATATCTTGGTGCATTTTTGCTTCCTGCGCATGCACAGAAGCAAAATCACACTGGGGACATGCACGCACATGCACGCATAGTATGAGTGCATACAAGAAGGCACAAGCTGCATGCGCAGCACACCAGTAGCAGCATGTAAGAGGAATCCGCCCGGATACAAATGTTTTAGATAAATAAGAATAACAAACCTATGAAACTTAACATTTGTTCATTTAATGACAACAAAAAATTATCTTCTGCATAATAATAAAAAAAATGATGCAAGAATTACTACTTGTAAGTAAATTGACAACCAAAATATGAATATCATAAATTTCTTTACAAGTCTTTACTTTTTTCTCAGTAGCTGAGAAGTATTTGTTCTGTTTTCTAAGTTCTGAAGGAGAAGGAAATGGCTTGGAAAAGTAGAGCCCCTTCAATTCCTAAACTAAATGTTTTTATCCATAACTAGGATAAAAATATATTAAGATATCATATCTTGTTCCCCATGAAGAGCAAGCTGAGCTCATAAACTTCACAAGAGGGAAATCAGGCACTTTAGCTCCAAGACTTCCCCAAAAAGTCAATGTTGTATGTTACCCACAGTCACTCTTAAGAGGAGCATAGTTCCCTCTAAGCTGAGCAGTGAGCAATGGCTCACTTAAAAATCATCATCAACTCAGAGTTTTTCAAACCTGCCCAGAAGCCGAGAGGGAAAGAGTGAGAGGGAAAGAGTGCCGCCCAGTCCCGAAGGGACTGCCGCTCAGACACTATACTTTTCTGCCCACCCCCCAAAAAAATTAGAGGGAACACTGAAGAGGAGGGCAATCATATTCAAATTAATAAAATAAATATTTTATCTTGCAAATTTTCCAAAATTGACGAGAGGAATGAAATAGAAGAGCCCAGACACATAGGTCATAAAATGGATATAATGGAGACTATAATTGCTACGTTCCCAATTTAACTTCCCAGAGCAAGCATCTATCCATTTCTCAGTAGTCTAAATACAAACAGTAATGTAACATAAACATAGTTTTCAACTATTTTCAGCACATTAAAATGTAATAAGAGGAAGTTAAATTTAAAAATAGAACTACTTCTGTTGAGCATTTAAAAAGTGTTTAATAAGCATCCAAAAAGTCTCCAAAAGTACAGCTTCAATTTTTTACTATGTTCCACCTAATACTCACATTTGGAAAATCAAAGTAAGTAATTCAAGACTTTTTTTTTACAATTTTTTCCTAAATATGTAATTCCATAGGAAGCAACTGTGAGTAATCTCAAAAAGGTCAACATTTCTAAATTGATTTCCTTCAACCTCCGCATCCATTTCAACTCTGTCTGATATTTGGATAAATGATCAGTCAAAAACATTTCAAGGTAATACTAACAAAATCCAAACTTTACCCTTCTCTTAATAGATCATTCAAAATGTTCTACAAAAAAATCTTTCTTACCTTCTTGCTGTCTTTGCACACAACTCACAGCTATACATAATGTAAGAAGGAGAAGG
This sequence comes from Erythrolamprus reginae, assembly GCF_031021105.1. Lineage (NCBI taxonomy): Eukaryota > Metazoa > Chordata > Lepidosauria > Squamata > Dipsadidae > Erythrolamprus > Erythrolamprus reginae. The sequence goes on along the minus strand of NC_091952.1, from coordinate 128,854,238 downwards.
GTCTTCCTATAAAAGACAGAAATTTCATTAGTCTTTACAAACACACACAAATATATATACAATACAACACAACACAATACGTGTTAGAGTTCCAAGTAACAAACCCAACGGATGTTCTCTACCTAGGTTTTTCTCAAACCACAAAATAGACTCTTCATCCCATTAAAACCTCTTTTTCTAATGTACAGTGAATTTCTCTCAATGAAGTCTTTCCTCTCCCACAGTCTTACAAGATAATTCACAATTGCTAACCTTTATCAGGCTTGGAGAGTGGCCAGGCCGATATCTTTCAGACACCGTAATACTTGGCAAGAATGCAGGAATGAACTAATTAAGCAAACTAATTGTCTTCTGCAAACTCTCCTCCCCTTTCGCTTTTCTTTTATTCCCTATGGCAGGGTTTCCCAACCGGTGTGCCGCGGCACACTAGTGTGCCGCGAAACACGGTCAGGTGTGCCGAGAAGCTCCTCGGGACGAAAGCGCTCCCAGCCAGGGGGCTGCGAGAGGGGCGGGGCGGGCTTTCCCGAAATGGACGGAGAAAGCCCTCTCTCGCAGCCCCCTGGCTGGAAGCGCTTTCGCTGCGAGAGAGGGCTTTCTCCGTCCGTTTCAGGAATGCCCGCCCCGCCCCTCTCTCGCGCGCGCCGTTCCCCTTTTCTCTCAGCCCTCCCTGGCTTCGCTTCTCAATCCCTCCCTCCTTCCGTCTTTCCTTCCCCTCAGCCGTTCTGTCTGGGGGTCTCCCGCTCTTCCCTTCCCCGCCTCCCAGGCTTTGCCTTCGCCACCCCCACCCCTTTTTTGGTTGGCAAGGAGTCCTTTGCCGCATCCCGCAGTTCACACTCGGCTCGAGGCCGCTTTCCCTGGCTGCGCTCGGAACCGACAGGGCGCTGCTCTTTCTCTCTCTCTCTCTCTCTCTCCCGTGAGGCGGGGGAAGGGAAAAAAGCAAAAAAAAAACCTTCTTGCAGCGGGCCCACGCGCGCGCTCATCCCTTCAGAAGCAAGGGAGGGAAGTCAGAGGGCGAGGGAGCGAGGGAGCGAGGGAGCGCTCTTGTCCTCGGTGCCCTCTGCAGCCTGCCTTCCTTCTTCTTTGCCGCCGCTGAGGGATGGAGAGAAAGATAGAAAGGAAAGAGGGAGGGAGAGATAGAAAGGAAAGAGGGAGGGAGGAAAGAGGGAGGGAGAGATAGAAAGGAAAGAGATAGAAAGGAAAGAGGGAGGGAGAGATAGAAAGGAAAGAGGGAGGGAGAGATAGAAAGGAAAGAGGGAGGGAGGAAAGAGGGAGGGAGAGATACAATGGAAAGAGGGAGGGAGGAAAGAGGGAGGGAGAAATAGAGTGAAATGGAGGAAGAGATTTTTTTTGTCCAAACTTTTCTTTAGCCCCCCCCGCGCCCTCCCCGCCCGAGAGAGAGAGACAGAGAGAGAGAGAGAGAGAGAGATAGCAAGAGAGAGAGAGAAAAAGAAAGAAAGAGATAGCAAGAGAGAGAGAGAGAAAGAGATAGCAAGAGAGAGAGAGAAAGAGAGAGAAAGAGAGACAGAGAAAGAGAGAGAAAGAGATAGAGAGCGAGAAAGAAAGAGATAGCAAGAGAGACAGAAAAAGAGAGAGAGAGAGAGAGATAGCAAGAGAGACAGAGAGAGAGACAGAGAAAGAGAGAGAGAGAAAGAGAGAGAGAGAAAGAAAGAGACATAGCAAGAGAGACAGAAAAAGAGAGAGAAAGAGAGAGAATGAAAGAGAGATAGCAAGAGAGGCAGAGAGAGAGCGAGGGAGAGAGAAAGACATAGAGGGTGGGAAGGAGGGAGAGAGAAAGAGAGCAAAAAAGAGAGGAAGAAAGAAAGAAAGAGGGATGGAGAGAGAGAAAGAAGAGAAGGAAGGAAGAGAGAGAAAGAGGGAGGGAGAAATAGAGTGAAAAGAGGAAGAGATTTTTTTTGTCCAAACTTTTCTTTAGCCCCCCCCGCACCCCCCCCCCGCACCCCCGTTCAGTGTTCCCCAGGATTTTGAAAATATGAATAATGTGCCGCGGCTCAAAAAAGGTTGGGAAACACTGCCCTACGGAAGGAGCCATTCATCATCCATCTGTGGCCTTACTCCCAAGTCGACCCTTGCTCCTCAGCTGTTCCCTTCATCTGGCAACTCTGCACATGCGCACACTGGGAACAGGCTCCAGCTGTTCATCTGCCTCACTGATGTCTGACTTCAAAGGCAACTCATAACTGTTGTGTTTGGCTCTGGCCCAGCTCCTGCCCCAGGGAATGTGGAGGTGGAGGCAGGGGAAAGTCAAAATATCCTAGGCCTGTTTTGTTGCCGACAGAGTCAAGTAGTGCAGTTTCCTCGGACAAAGAAGAAGGTGGGGGTGACTTGGAAGAGGGGGGCTTGGCACACAGCCCAGGAAGACAATTGCCATTATCTTCGGTCGATTCGGATGACGAAGTGTTAGACCCACGCAGGCGCAGACTTATGCATCGAAGAGACCAATTGAGGAAATATTACAGGAGATAAGAGAGGCCACCTGTGTTTGGGTGGGCTCCAGTAATTAGAGCTGCTGCTATAAATAGCAGCGTGCTAGTTTGGCCATTGTGGAAAATTATCTGATCGCAGTTTTTCAGGATTGTGCCTCGCTGTTTCTGAACTTTGTTTGTGGATTTTTCACGCCTTTGACACCAAAGCAGAGTAAAGTGAGTGTATGTTTCACTTCGTGGGAAGAAGGAGGGCTGTGATGTTTCTTCACAGCTACTAGCTAAGTACTTAAGAACTGATTAAGGGACTTGTACAGCCGACAAGGTTGTTTTGGGGAAGAGTGCTCTTTGCAATACAAAAAGGGTGCTTTGTTTCTTTTGAATTTCATAATAAAGGACATTGTTTTGAATTTTCAAACATGTGTGTGTCTGAAATTTGTACCCGTGAATTTTTGGGAGGCTCATACCAGAGAGCCCAGCAGAACAATAACTATCACACTGCCCTGGTCCCATCTCTGCCTACAATGCAGAGCACTCATTCGAGCCTTCCCCAAACTCCAGGACTGGTCCATGTTCCTCCCCAACCTCCTCGCTGTCTGAATCTGCTGTCATCTGCACTAGCCGCTGACGGGCCACAACGGCAGAATTAAAACTCCAAGGCAGGCACGTTCTTCAAAATATAGATTTGTTAAGCACGTCATATTGGCACATCTGGGGAAACCCAATTCTGAGCCCCCTTCGGTTTCCCCCTAACTAAAAGTAGTTTTCCATCCCCTGCCTATGCAGTCCATCACATGGTCCAATCAGGTAACAGTCCAAGGGTCACTCAATCTTAGACCCCCCCCTATTTGCACCTGGTGGGAAAACTCTTGGTTCTCAAGATAAACAATTTTATTATGGCTACAATCCCCCAGCTATCTCTTCCTCCTCCATCCAGCTCGACTTCCATCATTGTGGCAGCCTAAAATGCCAAGGGGGAAAAATGGTTCCAGGGCGGACAATAGGCATGGTGGCCTAGTGGTGAAGATACCTGCCTTCCACTCGCCTCCCAATCCTAGACAGCAGTAGATGTTGCTCTAACAGGGCACAAAGAGAATATATCTGCTACAAATTCTAAGTAGGAATCAAGAAGCCTCCCAACTATACCCCAAGTTAAGTGATTACAGGGGGGTAAAAATGTTACAGTACAGTACAGTATAATATATAATATATAATCCAGTACAATTAGGGGTGGGTTTTAACTTACCTCGCCACCAGTTTGCTTCTTCCTGTGCCACGTGGGCTCAAGCCCATGCACAGTGCCAAAAGCCAAGTTTCTGTGCATGTGCAGAAGCCAAAAACAGCTTCTGCATGTGTGCAGAAGCCAAAAACAAGATAGCACCAACTATAGTGCCACTGAGAGCCAGTTCTGGGAGTGGCCAGCTGACGATTGCTCCCGGTTTGGCGAGCAAGGGGAAATTCCCATTGTTGGTTCTATAGAACCAGTTCGAACTGGAAGCAACCACCTCTGAGTACAATACTGCAATGCAGGGGGGTCGAACTCAAGGACGGGGGCTGGATCTAGTCCACGGGATGCTTAAATCTGGCCCGCAGAAACAGCAAAGGACTGGCCTGCAGTACCTTTGCCAGTGAAAACTGAGTTTGGGAGCTCCATTTTCACTGGCAGAGGGTTGCAGGAGGCCATCGCAGCTGAAAACAGAACTCGTGAAGGCCTTGGGCAGCACCCCAATTTTGCTGGCAGAGTGCTTGGGCCACCACAGGTGACACCAGTGATGCTGACCTGGTCAGACCCATTCTGGCCATGCCCCCCAAGGTCAAACACAACCCTGATGTGGCCCTCAATTAAATCAAGTTTAACACCCCTGTTGTATTGTATTGCTAGGGATGAATGACTGTTTAATATATGTCACTACATCAGTTAACCCTTTGAATCTATTATATACTATGCATTATAGTCAACATCTGTCATTTGATGGGTGATAGTCCAGATCTCCAAAAGTATTTTATATTTTCTTTTTCCCAATGTATTTCATTTTTTTCTCCAGAACTTGTTGGCTGGCCCCTCTAGGAAGAATGCTTTGCTATATAATGCCTTAGTCTAATACAGCATAGTACCTCTTATGAGTAGACTGACATCTCCTAGATGTCTCCATGCATTTATCATTTAAAATCTAATGCTTTAAGTATCCTAGTTTCTTACAGTTAAATGTGCCTAGAAACAGAGTGAATTATTACAATTCATGGCTAGGAGGTAAATTTGACTATGTCATGGCGCCACTGAAGAAATTATATCTCATTGACATACTCACTATCAAAATACATCTACCCATAACTACTTAATTTTTATTTTCCATGCTTATCTGAACATCTCCCACAAGAAATGATACAGTAGCAAAGCACTCTGACTTGAAAAAAAGTTTAAACAAGAGATAACGCTAGACTATACTTAATCTCAGAATTGACCTCATCACTATAGCTTGAAAGCAGATGTGAAGTGCGTCTGCAAACATTGGTTATAAATGAATCTGCTTAGCATTAACTACTGTCAGGCTAGAGCAGATTTAATATTCAGCTATGATTAAAACAAGTCTGGAATGCGTAGTAATTTTTACATTTATCACTAGATGGGTATTAGGAGCACAATCCTTTTCATGCATACTCAAAAGAAATAAAACCTTTTCTGCCAATGGACATTTTTGCAGTCCATCATACTCTTAATTTTTTCGTATTCAGGAATAAAACAATAACAACAACAACAACAAAAAGACCAATCTTATGTAAATTGCAGAGAAGGATCTGGAGTGTACTTGTTAATACATCAAAATGATGCTGGCTCAAACAGTCGAAGAGCAGTAGCAAGAAATGCATAGATTTTATTCTTTTTTCATCCTTTTTAAAAAAAAAAAAGTATTCATGGAATCCAACAGGACAGAAAACACCCTACACCAATCCTGAACTAATCCAACACATGCCCAAATGCTTCATCTGAAGCAGCAATGGGTTGCAAATCCCATCGCTACCTGTTGATGTGCAAGCTCATGTGAGACGGTTCTGTGCATGCGCAGAAACATCCAAGGCGGGTGGGCGGAGCCTCCCACACCACGGCCACTGGTTTGATCTAGGCTTTACCAGTAGCAACCCACCGCTGATCTGAAGGCTTCCTGCAGACAAGAACATAGGAATAGTGATCCTTGATGCCAATTTACTATAGGCATATTGTGAATTTAGCTGGCAGGTGTAGTATCTCACTAAGAGGATAAGAGTTGCTTAGTTTTCTATTCATAAACTGTAGGCATATAAATATCACTCTGAATTGTGATAAGGACCACAAACTTTTGTAAACATCTGACACTTTCACAAATGAACCACGAATAGATTTATTGTTACACAGAGAGATCTCCAGTATCTTTCTCACTGAGAAGGAAATCTTATGCTGCTTTGTATAAACAAACTGAAACATATCCAACTAAAATTAACATCAGAGAAAATGTAAAAATTTAAAGAATACAATTAAAAATCATATTTTTCATCTAAGCAATGGGGATTTTGGAGAATATATAAAAAAATGAAATGGAATATTTAAATGCCAGCAAATATATATATTATTTTTGATTGCAGAGTCAGCCAGATGTTCAAACTGGATTTGGCATTTTATCCTCTGATGGATTCCTTCCCAAGGAACTGGAATAGGTAAATGTGGGTGTTTGTTGGTATTAGAGGTATGGTCGCAGAATGTAATATGTTCTGAATAAAGCTGTCTGTTACAATTGACTGATGACTGGTACAAACTTTGCTTTCTTTTGCCATGGTTGTTCTATTTCTATTTGCAGGGCTTTGTATTTTGATATCTTTTCCAGTTCTTTCTATTCTGCTCTAGGTGTTACCTCTTCCACTAGCCAGACTTTCTTCGTCCCGCTTGTTGATAATTGTTAAGTCCAGGGTGTCATGTGGCAGATGTTTTAATTTTTTTATGATTTTCTCTATTTTATCATCCCACCAGTTCTCCCTTGCACGCAAATGATATTTCTTGCAGATCTTCCAATGCACCATTGTTGCTACTTTATCATCCCACTATGTATAATCAGTCTGTGCAATTTTCTTGCAGCAGCTACCCAGGTGATTCACTGTTTCTTAAGCTTCTTCATAGAAGCAGCACTTGTTTTCTGGTACTATATATGATTATGATTATAATTTGATGATTTTTTTTCTAAAATGAAAAATGATATCTGGAAAAATGACAGATAGTTGGGAGCCACTAAATAAAATGTCATGTGGATGGAAGCTCAGTTGTACATCTCCACCCCATGTCCAGTCAACGAAGCAGTGGAAGTGATGTGCCGGTGCCTGGAGGCTTCTTAGGGTCTGGATGGGTGTCAACAAACTGAAACTCAATCCAGACAAGACGGAGTGGCTGTGGGTATTGCCTCCCAAGGACAATTCCATCTGTCCATTCATTACCTTGGGGGGGGAACTATTGACCCCCTCAGAGAGGGTGTGCAACTTGGGCGTCCTCCTCGATCCACAGCTGACATTGGAACATCATCTTTCGGCTGTGGCGAGAAGGGCGTTTGCCCAGGTTCGCCTGGTGCACCAGTTGCGGCCCTATTTGGACAGGGAGTCATTGCTCACAGTCACTCATGCCCTTATCACCTCGAGGTTCGATTACTGCAACACTCTCTACATGGGGCTACCTTTGAAAAGTGTTCGGAAACTCTAGATCGTGCAGAACGCAGCCTTGAAAGCCATCGTGGGGCTTCCCAGATTCGCCCATGTATCTACAACACTCCGTGGTCTGCATTGGCTGCTGATCAGTTTCCGGTCACAATTCAAAGTGTTGGTCATGACCTTTAAAGCCCTACATGGCATTGGACCAGAATACCTCCGAAACCGCCTGCTACCGCACGAATCCCAGCGGCCGATAAGGTCCCACAGAGTTGGCCTTCTCCGGGTCCCGTCGACTAAACAATGTCATCTGGCGGGCCCCAGGGGAAGAGCCTTCTCTGTGGCGGCCCCGGCCCTCTGGAATCAACTCCCCCCGGAGATTAGAACTGCTCCCACCCTCCTTGTCTTCTGTAAACTACTTAAGACCCACTTATACCACCAGGCATAGGGGATTTGAGACACCTTTCCCCCAGGCTTATTATAATTTATGTTTGGTATGTATGTGCTGTTTGGTTTTTAATTATGGTAGGGATTTTAGTTTTTTCTTAATATTAGATTTGTGCCTGTATAATATTGTTTTTTATCATTTGTTGTGAGCCGCCCCGAGTCTTCGGAGAGGGGCGGCATACAAATTATTATTATTAATTATTATTAATCTCAGTTGACTGGCAGGCTGAGATGGCAAGCTGAGATGGAAAAAGACAGTATTTTAGATAACATCATCTCAAGTTGGATAAGGATTTTAAAACAAACACTTTAATTATCATAGTACAAAATACAAACCCATAATATTTAATTAGCCAATTTTTCCAGGTTTATATAAAATCTGAGCTAAAACAGCTATGTTCACTCTACACAGTTCTTTAAAATTATTGCTTAAGTTATAGTTCAGCATACGATGCAGAGTTTGAATTTATCACTATTTTTTTTATTTAGTTTCCTATAATTCATACAGAAGCATATCTTTCCCTCCAGCTTCAGGTTCAGGCCAGATTAAAATGCTCTGGCTATGCTATGAAGAGATCAGCATATGTCTGACATAACAGCAAGCACTATCGTTTTGTTTTAATATCAGGGAGGATCCCACACAATTTGTTTCCTCTGGCAAATTCCCAAATAGATATAATTTGGAATTCCCTTATTGTCCACAATGATATTAAACACAACTGACTCCCTGGAGTGCCAGGCCTGAATATTTTCACACACTACAATCTAGATTCCAGCCTTGTTCGTGAAAACTTCATGTCATTATTTAACTGCCCCACCTTTTTTTTAAATAGATAAGGACTCTTCCTGGCTGTTTGAGTCCAGTTGATGTACACTAGTCTGAGGACGAATATCTGATCTGCTGGATCAAAGGTGTGTTCTCAAGCATACAAATTATATCAGATTTTCTGTTCAGTTTCAAAGTACTTTTCTATATAATGCTGTATATCTGACACATCAGTTTTGAGCTTGTTGCATGTGGGTTGCCTTCTACCTTTTTACAGATACTGGACAAGCTCAGATATTTCTCTTGCTCTCTTATGTTTTGTTCCTGGCAAGTTTCGTCCCCTACAAGAACTCTTTTTCCCAGAGGATATATTTCTGTGGTGTTCTGTTGTAAAAGGACGACTTGAAGGGCACAGGGGTTCCTCCCAGGGATGGGCTGCTAGTCGGAACACTAAATTGCACTCGCCGCTGCAGCTCGCGAGTGCTAGCAGGGCCAGCGCGATTTTGTCTCTGCATCTATGGAGGTAGCAAAATCGCGCATGGAGCTGCAGGTGCACCTATGTTTCGGCATGCATGGAAGCAAAAAAAGTCTCCAAAACATGGTCGTCCCTACACCTCTGTGCTTCTTTCTAATTGTTAGGTCTGTTCCTTCTTCCTTCCCTCAGTCTCTTTAATTCCAGTAACATTCATTTAAGGTAGAAGAATGCCATTCTTTTCCTCTTCTTTTTTAATTCCAGTTTTTCGTTCTATCTAGGCTTAGATTCTTAATATATTAAATACAATATAATTAAACTCCGTGCTGGCTTCCACAATCTCAGGTACAATACTGTACTCTCAGAATCTGAGACTATGAACTGATTGTTCATAGTTGACTATGAAAAGCTTGTTTACATGATTTTCAACAGTATACAGGGGGGGAAACCCTGCTCCTTTAGCAAATCTAGTTGTGCTACTGAAGAAGTGAATATAATTTGGGGACATGGAAGATTGCTTTAAAAAAGATAAGGAGAAAAGGGGGAAGGAGAAAATTGCCTACTTGCTTACCTATCCCAGATTAGATGCCTTTCTCAAAGGAGAAAAAAATTATGGGCTCCCCTTTAGGATATATGTTGTTCCTCTGTAGGAAAACTGACTTATCCCAAAAGATAAGTGGCTATAAATCTCCAGACTGCTATCCAAGAAGACATCTAGATTTTCACCCCTTGTCCCTATGTCCCACTTTAGCAATTTAGTTTTTCCACCGGTCATCTCCTATCTTTCTTAAATATCTCAGCCAGCATCCTTCCTCTAACCCTGCTACATTAGAGAAATAAGGCTCTCACCTCCTATTCTGCCTTTTTGGTGATTAAAAGGTAGAAACTTCAAATAAGTGATTTCTATAGGGGCACTTCCTATAATGTTGAGGATGAAACAAGTTTTCAGCCCTCCCATGGCAGATAAATCAATCACAGAAGAGATAAGGAAAAATCATACATTTTTAAGTGAAAGATAAATTGTTTTTAAAATACAAATGTAGCCCATCCCTGCGGAAGAAGAAACGTATAGAGTTGCTTCAATAAAACATCTAAGTGGATTAAAAAGAAACAATTCTTATGCAAAGTGCAGTGCTCCAAGCAAACCACAAGGTGGCTACAGAGCAACTTAATGTAGAGAGTAGAGGTGAAGAACAAATACTGTATACTGTATTTCAAATTGCAGGATAGTCCAAAAAGAAATTATTTAATCTTATTTATTTTATCTGATATGTATAAATACTAAAGTACACACACTGGACAGACTCATATAGGATGGTAAGATGAAGATTAAAATTAATACAACATTCCTGTCTTTCCAGCAATACCTATTGCCTGAGTTATTCCCATTGTCTGTATTATTCCTGAATTTCCTGCTTCTTGGGGGTTCCAGCAAATTAATCTGGAAGCTTCGGAATACTGAAAAATATATCTGTCTTTTTCCTGACCTGTGTCTGTAGCTCTCCCCCCCCCTCTCCCCCCACAGTTCAGGAGGAGTTGCAGTATCACTTATACTGTATCACATATACTACAGTATATGAGGAAGAGTCATTTCTCTTTATTTATTCCTGTCTGATTTCTCCTTCATTTCTCTGTTTCTGCTGCTGTCTGGCATGCAGTCTGGCCAGCTGTGGGGCTGAGGTCTGTCATTCACAATAATCCCAGAAGCAAATAGGGAAGCCATGTAGTTTTTGTTCGATTTTGTTTCACCTGCACACACACTAGAGCAGGGGTGGGCAATTAATTTTGCCATAGGGCCGCATGAGAAATTGGGACGGTTTTAGAGGGCTGGACTAATATAATTAACTCAGTTCTATCCAATACTATATATTATTGGGTAGAACTGAGTTAATTATATTATGTTATATGTTATGTGTTATGTGTTATGTGTTATGTGTTATATGTTATATATTATATTATATTATATTATATTATATTATATTATATTATATTATATTATATTATATTATATTATATTATATATATTATTATATATTATATCTTGACTACCCGGTTCTTATCTAGAAAAGTTGGAACGACCTCTACGGGCCGCTCACAGACAGCAGGCGGGCCTCATCCGGCCCTCGGGCCGCATCTTGCCCAGGTCTGGACTAGAGTAATATTCCCAGTTTGTTCTTGCTGTCAGTCATCGGAGAGCCAGTCACAAAGGGAGCGTGAGGCTCCGCCCACTGGCCTGGATGCTGCCATTTGGGTTCTTTTACCTCTGTGCATGCACAGAATGCTTTCTGTATGCACAGAGGGTAAAAGAACCCAAATGGTGGCATCCGAGTAGGAGGGCGGAGTCTCACGTTCCCTTCACGACCAATTCTCCAATGACCGACAGACATGAGCGAACTGGGAGCATTTCACCCCTAGAGTAACACATAAATGTCAACAGAATATCATTTTGCCATCTACATGTCATATATATGTAAACCGCCTATTAATTCAAGAAAGACATTGTTCCATAATTGCTAAACAGATGCATGTCTTTTTTTTTAAGATTATCTTTCCTTCCTTTATTATTTTTATAAATAATTCAATGTGGCAAAGATGTCTAATACGTCTTCCTTCACCTATTGTCACCATAACAATTACCCTGTGAGGTGAATTAGTCTGAGAGAGAGTGACTGGTTCAAAGTCAGCTGGGTTTTATGAACAAGGTGGGACCAGAACTCACAATCTCCTCTTTCCTCTTTCTTCCAGAAAAACATTGGTTCAGCCAATTTATTAGAAGTATGCTCAACGTGCAGCACTGAATCATATGACAAAATGTTAATAAAGAAAACTAACATTCTTTATTATACAAACGATTATGGGCTTTTTCCTTCTCTTTGTATAGATAAAATTGAAAAATAAAAACACAAGAAACAAATATTGGAGCAAAATGTTTATGAGAATGCAAGTTTACCCTTCGTCATGTAGACCTTCCCTCCCAAGCTAGCACTTTAGAGTTACAAGTTTTTTCAGCAAGAAAAGATGTGCTAGGAATTGGTACACTGTTTGCAGCAGTTAAAAGTAATAGTCACCTCAAAAGTTACATTTCATTCTCACACTGATTTTGCAGTTCTGAAAAATACTTATGACTTCTTTCTCTTCATTCTTTTTTACACCCATTTCAAAATATTTTCCTTCATCTGGACTCAATTTACAAGTCCTCAAACTAGCCAGGAAACTATCAAAAACACTATGAAGAGAATGAGGAAACAGTATGAAAAGATAAATGGTAAGTAAATCCACCCACTGCTACTTGATAAGTAAGCAGATGGCCATATCTACTGACTCTTGAATAATTATCTTAAGTTCCAAGCACAGAAATTGCACTTTAAAATAATAGTATATTGTACAAAATATACAAACTTCATCTTGCAAATCCTACACAAGATGTACCAGTATGTTTTTTCTTAAAGAAAAATGAAAATCAAAGGTTTCTCAAGATAATGGCAGGGAAAGGTAGATAGGGAATTTCTTAAGGATCAAATGCTTCACATGACTGGAAGATCCCTGGGAGATTTTCTGTAGAAGAAAATTAGCCTTACAGTTTACACTGGATTCATGGAAACACTATGTAAACATTTTTTGCCAGGATTGTGGGATAAGAGTAGAGAAGTGTTTGAAGTAAATTCTCCAACCTTAATGCTTGTAACATATGTTGGTATGTTTACATACTCTCTCACATGTCAAGTGAGTAGCAATCTATTCAAAGAATAATTGGAACAAACCTTGGGAAGAATTCCTATTTAAAATTGAAAAAAACCCTAGCATTTGTTTTCACACACTGGTTCAATCCCACTATAAGTCACAATGTAAAACTTTATAGTTATCCATTCCAAATCCCAGTTTCTGAATTTCAATTTAAAAGAGCTAGTCCAGCTAGGGTATAGACGATAAAAATTCTCTAAGAACCTACAACACAAATCACTAGGTATTGCTGTGATGCAAATATATTGTGACACTTTCGTTTACATTGCTTTATGGGTAACAATGAAAATAAAAATGTCCCAAGTGTTTCTTTCACTAACTCCCTAATATAAAAAGAAGTAAAGATGAAGCACATTACAAATGTGCTTGTATTACTGTATTAGTTCCAGTGGTGAGTTGCTACCGGTACGGCCCAGATCCATGAACCGGTAGCAGCGGTGGCGAGAGGTTCCCCCCACCCAGCCCAGATGCTTCTGCGCATGTGCAGAAGCAGCGCACACGTACGTGAGTCAGTAGTGACAAGATTTGCAATCCATTACTCATTAGTAATGACCTCTTAGGAATCTGGATAGGTCAACTGTAGATAATCTAAGGGTAAAGTGTTGGGGGTTTGGGGATGACACTATGGAGTCCGGTAATGAGTTCCACGCTTCGACAACTCGGTTACTGAAGTCATATTTTTTTCAAACTTGACTGTAAAATACTGTATATGACTTCAGTAACTGAGTTGTTGAAGCATGGAACTCATTACCAGACTCCATAGTGTCATCCCCAAACCCCCAACACTTTACCCTTAGATTATCCACGGTTGACCTATCCAGATTCCTAAGAGGTCAGTAAGGGGCGAGTACAAGTGCACTAGAGTGCCTTCTGTCCCCTGTCCTATTGCTCTCCTATATCTCCTATACCTTTCTTCTATTCCTATATCTCTTTTTCTATTCTTTCATTGATATGTTCTATTACTATATCTTCTTTTCTATTATTTCTTAGATATATTTTACTATGAGTATCTCCTCTATAACCTTCATCATGTATTTTACTATGTGTATATAGATATATACCCACTAAAACCCTCATTGTGTATTGGACAAAATAACTAAATAACTAAATAATAAAATAGTTCCACTGAAATTATGAAAGCAAGTAATTTTATATGCAAGTGCAAGGCCTGACATCCACATTATTGTATCATCATGTGAGAAGGTATGATTATAGTATTTATAATCAGAGAAAATAGATGGTAAGCAAATAAAAATCATTTTCCATAAGCAAAATATCCAGTAATTGTATTTATTTATTTAGGCATCTGCCAACCCAGACAGATCCCATAAGGCAGAAAGCAAGATGGTGTTAACCAACAGCATTCAGATACATACAAATTTAGAGTACCCAACAAAGGATCCCAAACACCTTAGCACTGTATATGCATTATACTGCCTTTAATTCCCTTATTGGTCAATAATGGAATACTTTTTGAACTTCAGACTTTCTTTTTTTGATGGTTAAATGCTTATAATATGAATATTTTTCCAGGGCAGAATAAAAATGGTATTACATGCTTTTAGCATATGTTTTGCATAGACTTTGAAATGAATGGATCGTGCAATTTTTCTTATCAAAGAGGCAATATTAGCCATACTAACTTTCAGGAGTATTTTCATTCAGTCGTAATGCCTAATTTCTCCTGTAATATATGGATCTTAGGCATATACATCGGTGCTTAATTGAAGTATCATTTTCTATATGATATCTAACTCATAGATGCATATCTTTTTCAGAAGGGAAAAGGTATACCTGGTTTAATTTTACCAGAGACAGACCTACTGCATCTTCTGGTAAGATTTATCATTTCCATTCAACAAAAACAGTCCTACCATTGCTTCAAGTGATAGGCATCAAAACATATTGGCAAGGTAGAAAAATCTGGGTATGTCCCAACTTACAATATATGCCTCTCGGGGAACTATATAATAAAGAATATTGCACTGTTATAAGAGGTCTTCTATGAATTAATTGCTAATCTCCCCAGTCTCTATGCATGGAATAGTAGTTCTTTCATACCCTTGAGCTAGTTCTGGTATGAGAGATAGTGTCTAAGCAGGCTAGCATACTGAAAGTGAAGGTTTAAAGTTATCATGTTAGGAAAGTACGCTGATGATACCCAACTGTACATCTCCACCCCATGTCCAGTCAACGAAGCAGTGGAAGTGATGTGCCGGTGTCTGGCGGCTGTTGGGATCTGGATGGGTGTCAACAGACTCAAACTCAACCCTGATAAGACGGAGTGGCTGTGGGTTTTCCCTCCCAAGGACAATTCCATCTGTCCGTCCATCACCCTGGCGGGGAACTATTGACCCCCTCAGAGAGGGTCCGCAACTTGGGCGTCCTCCTCAATCCACAGCTCACATTAGAGAACCATCTTTCAGCTGTGGCGAGGGGGTCGTTTGCCCAGGTTCGCCTGGTGCACCAGTTGCGGCCCTATCTGGACCGGGAGTCACTGCTCACAGTCACTCATGCCCTCATCACCTCGAGGCTCGACTACTGTAATGCACGGGGCTACCTTTGAAGAGTGTTCGGAAACTTCAGATCGCGCAAAATGCAGCTGCAAGAGCAATCATGGGCTTCCCTAGGTATGCCCATGTAACACCAACATTCCACAATCTGCATTGGTTGCTGATCAGTTTCAGTCACAATTCAAAGTGTTGGTTATGACCTATAAAGCCCTTTATGGCATCGGACCAGAATATCTCTGAGACCACCTTCTGCTGCACGAATCCCAGCGACCGGTTAGGTCCCACAGAGTTGGCCTTCTACAGGTCCCGTCGACTAAACAATGTAATCTGGCGGAACCCAGGGGAAGAGCCTTCTCTGTGGCGGCCCCGACCCTCTGGAACCAGCTCCCCCCCCGGAGATTAGGATTGCCCCCACCCTCCTTGACTTTTGCAAACTTCTTAAAACCCACCTCTGCTGTCAGGCATGGGGGAATTGAGACATCTCCCCAAGGCTTATATAGTTTTATGTATGGTATGCTTGTGTTGTATGTTTTTAAAATAATGGGTTTTTAGATATTGTTTAAATATTAGATTTGTTTATTATATACTGTTTTATTGTTGTTGTGAGCCGCCCCGAGTCTGCAGAGAGGGGCAGCATACAAATCTAATAAATAAATAAATAAAGTTCAGAAACAGCAACTACGCATTGAATAAGTTTGAAAACCTTCCCAACGTATTTATATTTTATATTTGTGTAACTTTCTCACACAAAAGTAGAACCTGATTAGCACAGATTCTACACCCACCCACCAAGTCCACTAACTTCCCAGAACCCTTTTCCTACACTTCTAAATGCGTAGTTGAAAGACACATCATCTCTGGCTAACCTGTCCTACAATTGCCATTCTTATGGTTTTTAAATATAAGGAAGTTAACGTGACCATATCTACTACATTATACCAATCATACTGTGATTGTCACGCAGTTATTATTTATGGAGACTAATGAGAATCTGTTTCCCTACTAGAAGTGATGACATTTCCATGTGGATGTCAAATATGTCAAAATGCTTGAATTTAACAAATTTCTTCTTCTGATATGAGCATGCAATCAAACAAGGTTAGGACATTTAAAAAATAGGCACCGATGAGAGAGTTTCTGTCTTTTCCCTGACCACTGCTTCTTAGTTTATCTTGGATCAAAAAAATTTGATCCAAGATAAACTGGATCAAGATCATGTGAATACTCACCTGCAAACAAAATGTCACTGCACAAACAGGTTTAGTATCTCAATAAAAACTAAAACTTAAAAGCAGACACACATCTGACATATACAAATTAATTCAAACCAGAGAGGTACAAAGGAACGAAACCAACCTTGCAGCTTACAGCTCTTGACAGAATAGTCACATTACTATTTCGTTTATCCATGGAAAGATTACCTAGCATGCTAAAATATTTACTTATAGAAAGCTGTACTATATTTTAAAAAATTGGCTAGCCAATAGAAACAGTTCATTTTCTAAATAGAAACAAAAGCAAGGCCTAGGATAAATCAAACTGCTTCCCCCACCCCTCCAAAAAAAAATCACCTGGAGTTTTATGCTTGAAATCGTGCCAACATATCAACCTGCTGCAACTAATTATAAATGCTTCTTTGCTTCTGTTGGCTTCAGGGAAGAAAAAAGATAATTACTGAAGATGAACTCTAGAGAGAAAAACTATAGTTACGGTTTGGCAACCTGACCACTGAAAACAGCATCTACCTGTAAAATGGGAGAGACAATATGAGTTTGGTGAAAAATTCCAAATAATTTCCCTCTTGCCTTTCATATCTATAAACAATAATCTTCAGAAACGTTTTCTTTCTTACACAAACACGGCTGGCTGCAAGGTTGGGAAAATAAATGCTATGGTACCATGTTCATGCCTGAGGCTGTTTAATATTTACAAATCACCTATGAAAATGTTTATTTTAGACAAGCTGAAAGGAAATTTTGTGCATACCAAAGTCTTGAAAGCAGCATTCTCTAGCATGCAGTTAAATCTACTTAAAAATCAAAAGATTTCCTCTCTTTAAAAATATACACAAAGAGGGTCTTCCTGGTGAAGAAAAAAGCCTGAGAAAGAATTATTATTTTCAATAGATGTTAAGGGTGTCCCATAAGAATCTGCAGTTTAAGAGATGCAGCCTAAGATAGAGCCTATCTCTTTACCTCAAAAGACCTTTTATTAAGTACTAGAAAGACAATACAAGAACCGAATAGTTTTTGTCTCAATGTAGACTGTCCTACTAGAAATTCAAAAGTAAGAAAACTCACAAAAAATGATGTTGAATTTTACTGAGCTTGAATGTTCATTAGGAACAATTGTGTGTGCTGACAGTGAAGGACATGGTGACTTGTTAGATTAAGTAGCATTGAATAAAACACTCAAGTTCCTCTTCCCTCCTCCTCCTAGTACTACTACTACCATCAGTACTAATACTAATACTACTTATCAGCAGTGCTCTCTCTAAATTTCTTTTGGGGTGGGCGGAAAAGTATAGTGTCTGAGCGGCAGTCCCTTCAGGACTGGGCGACACAGAAATAATAATAAAATTTCCCTCTCGGCTTCTGGGCAGGTTTGGAAAACTCTGAGTTGATGATGATTTTTAAGTGAGCGATTGCTCACTGCTCAGCTTAGAGGGAACTATGCTTATCAGTACTACTACTAATACTACTTATCAGTACTACTACTACTATCAGTACTAATACTACCCATACTAAGAAGAAGAAGAAGAAGAAAAAGAAGAACCATCAAAGGTTCTCGAGAACTACAGATATGGTATGTAATCTAAGATACTGTTCTTTCTTTTGGTCTGGATTATAATTTATTAAAATGAATTATCAATCTGCCCCATAATTAATATACAGATCAAAGCAACATTTTTCAACATCTCACATTGGAAAGCAAATTTGGAAAAATTATAAACAAATGCAAAACTTTTTTTTTTTTTAATCCAGTAATCTCTCCTTTTTCTCACTCATCCTATCTCTGCAGATAAAGCACACCTCCTAATGTACAGCTGGGGACTCCTTTCTATCTTATGCAGGATTGGGAAACCCGCCAGCCAACTTTTTCTTCTTCCTTTTCCGCCACATGATTGTTTTAAACATCAACGAACAGGAGAGCCCAGCTTTTCCCAAACCACCAGATGCCCTCCAGATGTGCTCCTACTCGATGATGAGTCTTGTAAGCTATCCAGCACATGGAAAAGGGCACTGCACTGGGAAAAGCTGGATCAGCTTCTGAGGACATCGATACCAAAAAATGAGAAAAAGTTGATGATGATCATGGTGCACATCTTCTTCATCATCATCACACTGTGATCATGATTATTTATTTACTGTATTTATTTATATTTCTATGCTCGGTAGGGACTCAGGGCGGCTCACAACAAAAATGAACATGAATCAATATAAAAACATTTAAAATAATTGCAGCCATCCATACATTCATGGGCCGACTTCGGTAGTCATTCCCCACCCAGATCAATGGCCCCAGGCCTGTCAGAAAAGCCAGATCTTTACAGTTTTCCGGAAGGCCATTAAAGTGGGGGTAGTGTGGATCTCGGGAGGTTGCTGACTCCAGAGAATGGGGCAACCACAGAGAAGGCTTTCCTCTATGGACCCACCAGCCGACACTATACAGTTGACGGGACCCGAAAAAGACCAACCCTGTGGGATCTTACCAGTCGCTGGGAGATATGTGGTAGAAAGCGGTCTGGAAAATCATGATGGTGTTAATCATGAAATAACCACATATGGTGAGGGAGGTGCGATGTTATGCCTACCCCCATCCTTTAGACTCCAAAAGACCTGTGGGAATACAGTGGTCCTTATTCCCAGCGAACTATTTATTTATTTTTGTCAAGTACGTAAAATATGTATTGGTAGTATACAAAGATACAACTATGTCCCATGGACCACTGCCTTATTTATCCCCTCGATTTTTAACTCCCAAAGCGGCTCATCCATAGACAAGGGTTCGCATATATATATCTCAAAAAAATAAAGAGAATACTCAAAGAACACATCCTATATCTGAATGAATGAAATATTCTCATTCAATACTTTGTTCTGTACAGTCGAATGTCGACAACAGCATGTGAAATTAATTGTCAATCAGTGTTGCTTCTTAAATGTAGTTTGATTTCACAGAAGTTTGATTTACAGTACTTGGAGTTATATTGTGCTGTTTAAGTAGTGTTCCCTTTATTTTTTTGAGCAGTGTGTGTATATATATATATATACACACCCCGCCACCTCCTCCCTCCCTCGGGTGCCCTTTCTTCTACTCACGTTTGTGCCGTGGGAGAGATGCTTCCACTCCTGGTCCTTTCAGCTCCTAAATGCATTTGTCTGCATTTGTCCGAGCAGCGAAGTGCTAACCGAAATCAAGAAGCCAACAACACTCCCGGACCTTCTCAGGGTTTCAAGTACTGTCCATGAAAACGACCTCCGGAACTTGGGGAGTCGCTTCTCTCTCTCTTTTTTTGGCTTTTGCCCAGCGGGCGCTTCTTCCCTTGAGCGTTTACTTCCACGGTAGTTTACACTACGCGCGGCCAGAACGTGAGGAGGGAATTCACGTGTTGCTCAGGGGGAAAAAAGATGTCCTCTGTGCATGTGTGTATGTGTGGGTGGGTGCGCGTGTGGTTTGGAGAAGGTTGCCTTTGTTTTGTTTACTCGTTTACAAAAGTTGCTGCGCCCGACTTGCTTTGCAATTGGACTTGGGGAGCTCGTCAGGCGGGGACAGACCTTGGCGTTGCAGCCGCCCCGAGGAAGAGCCGTCGGAACTGGGGAAGAGGCGGCAGCACCTCCAGAAGACTAAAGGTTTAGCAAGGGGGGCGAGGTGAGGCGGGGGTGGGGGGGGCGCGGCGAAGAGATTTCAGATTTGCTCTTTAGTGGCAAGAGCGCCAGGCATTCGGCGCTGAAAGGCGAGAGCCTCTGGCTGCGGAGCAAGCCAAACCCTCCCCCCCCCCCCCCCCCCCCGAAAGCAAAGCAAATCCTCCCCACCGCGGCTCGGTGTTGAATTTCAGCGCTCACTGACTTGCGATTACATCATCAAACCCGTCTTGAAAGGAGAGCGCGCGCTGCCTCCGGCCCCGCGCGCTTCTCTCCCGTCCCCCCGTCCCCCCCTAATTCCGGAAAAGACAAAGCGCGAGAGAGGGCACGCGCGGGACCGGCCACGGTTTGGCGCGCTCGCCGCGACCGCTGGGAGTTGTGTGTGGAGAAGTTGAGCCGACGCCGACTTTGGTTTTGTGGCCCGCGCGAAGTCCGACCGCTGTTCGGTGGCTGTGCGGAAAGGGGCCTGCATAAGTGCACCAGCGTGGCTTCCGTCCACAGTCCTAATGTCTCTCTCTCTCTCACACACACGTATCATGTATATAAACATTGTTATATCTTTGTATGCTACCAATACGTGCTTGGGATAGATAGATAGATAGATAGATAGATAGATAGATAGATAGATAGATAGATAGATAGATAGATAGATAGATAGATAGATAGATAGATAGATAGATAGATAGATAGATAGATAGATTAGACAGACAGACAGACAGACAGACAGATAAAAATAAAGCGCCATTGCAATCGTTGGAGGCACTCATTGCCCCGTGTTTCTACCTAAAAACAACACCGAAATGGGCGCTATTATGAGTGCCGCTGTTGTTTCTTTTTTTTTTAAAGGTCACTTAGAGGCAAAGTTTGGTCAGGGTGGTTAAGAACCTTCGAGAATGAGAATTTGAAGTTTTTTTTAAAAAAAGTTATCTTTCTATTGTTGCTTTTTTACTTAAGCTTATACAAGCTATTACTATACAGGTTTGATAAATAAATAAAATAAATGAATAAAAGTCCTGTCATAGTCCTTGCCAGCACTGTGGTGAACTGTGGTTTCCCCCAAAAGAAGGAAGGTCCTGACAAAAGCAAAGTGGTTCCAATAAAACGTATAAAATCTTTATTAATGTTATTAAACTCTGAAGGTCAAACAAAGCTAATGTGCAAGCCTTTTCCAAAACGTTCATCAGACAGGATTATTTTAAATAAATCAATAAAATCTGCTTTGCATCACACTTGATTGCAGTAATGTCTTCTGGGTTGTTAGCAACAATACAGAAGTGGCTTGCCATTGCCTCCTCAAAAAACCAAAATATTTCTCAATTGAACCTATAGCTCTTAGACTATATTTTGTTATAGCCTTCTATCCAAATATTCATCAGTATGCTTTTGCTTAATCTTGTAAATCAACTGCCAACTAAGCCTGGCAGGGTTCCAACAAAAAGTAGCTGATTGCTATTAAATGAACATCTGATTATTTTCAAATATGTTTTTGGAATAGCTTACAGATATAAATAACAGTTTTTGTTTTCCATTTAAATTTTGCTATTGGGGTGACTTGGCTGGGATTCTTTCAAGCAACAATGGAAAAGAACATTCAACTAAATCAATATAGGTTAAAATCCTCACAACTTATAGAGGTTTCCACCTTGAGTCTAACATCCAAAGACTGTATATCAACCAGGGAGAGCACTGATGGGAGTGTCAAAGCCACTGCCCAAAATCTAGAACATCTAGGAGTACATCTAGAAGATGGCACCCAAAATGAGTTGCTGAGACAGTGCTTGACACAGGAGCAGATATGGGAGGAAGATCAAGCAGAGGAAATGCCATGAGAAGACAAGACCCTGCATGGCGTGAACCATCAGCAGATAGCTGAGCTGGCAGACATTGGGAAATTCTATCAGTGGCTGGAAAAGGTTGGACTGAAAGACAGCACTGAAGCACTGATCATAGTAGCACAAGAACAAGCACTTGACACCAAAATTATAAAAGTAGGAGTCTACCACACTCGACAGGACCCAATATGCAGACTCTGCAGAGAGGCCTTAGAGGCAGCCCAACATATAGTGACAGGGTCAAGATGGGGGCAACAGTGGTATACACTGAACAGCACAACCAAGGAACTGATATTGTGTACAGGAACATCTGCACAGCATATGGGCTAGACCAGGGTGGGTAACTAATTTTTCCAGAGAAATGGGCTGTTGTGGAGGACTGCCCCTGATACACCCTGCCCCCTGGTGCAATTGTCATAATCCATTGGTACATCACATTACACGTTGGCATATCACATTACAAGCTACAAGTATTAGTCAACTGTAGTACAAAATGATTGGGACCAATACCAGTAGCTACGAAGTTTTAACAACAGTTATGCAACATAAAACTACTTAACAAAAATACTTCATTGTGCTAAAGGTAGACCATATTGAAATAAAGGACCATATTAATGCCAACTTCTGTGACTTAAAAATCTTCCAAAACAGTCTTATTTTATCTTATTGATGTGAGTTTTTATAATACTGGGCACAAGTGTTGTAGCCAATGATACTTGTAACCAATCAGGGTTATGGCCTCTACTTTGAAGTTATTGAAAGCATTTTTCTGATTATTAGGGAATATTCCAAGAAAACTATATGAAGGCCATTAGTCTAGCTTCCCTATTGGCTTTAACCATCATAAATAAAAGGACTAGTTTGCCTTTTACTGTGACCAATGCTAGCAATGCAGAATCTGGGTGGGCATAGTCTGAGGTATTGTTAAGGTGCCAAAGAACACTTATATCAGATTAGTGAATTTCAATTAAGTACATAAAATATTATTTTAGTACTGTATCAATTTCCTTTTGTAGGCTTCTTAAGTAAACCAGTCTGAGGAGGTGACACAGCAGGAAACAAAAAGACTGGGAAAAGACAAGACGGTTGCATAAACACAGTGCAGATGTTATCGGTGGTCCAGATTGAGAATGGGATGCAGGCAGACTGTCCCAAAAGGAAGGTGGGAGAAACTCAGATCATAAAAACTCCATTTCCCACACATACACACAATCTTTAACACAGACTACATATGGCAGTATGCATGTATTAGTATGTGTTTGTCCTTAGACAATGTAAAAGCTAATCATTATCACAATAATCTGTAAAAAAATGCATTCTGTTTCTACTGCTATCTTAAGGATGATAACAGTTTCTACTGCTATCTTAAGGGCGATAACAGTTGACAACAAGTGGCTAATAATGTTCTCTTATATTATATCTATAAGATATTGTTTTATCAAACATATCCATGCTTTCCATATCTGTTCAGTAATGTTTTCACTGAGATTTGTTTTGATCATAGTGTCATTTGGATCAAAATTTCGCTGGGACGTGTGTGCGCGCATGCTGGATACCCAAAGTAGCAGAACCACAGTGATGTCCCATGCATCCAAATGTCATTGTACAAAAGATAAAAATTACCTAAATTACAGTAAATCAATTGTGTCATGATGTGATGATGCACAATCTGCCATTTGTGTCATTTTTGTGGTGATGTGATGTGCACAGTGTCACTTGCCCCTTCTTGCTTCCTGCAGGTGGTCATGATTGTATGGTATATCTATGATATATTGTTACATTTATTCCCACATTGCTTTTAAAGTACCACAAATCCGTCAATGTAAATCTTATTTGTAAGTTATCTAAGTTGATCAGCAGTACTGTTTTAGCCAAAAAGCAGAGACAAGGCTTAAAAATATAGCTTCTCTATTTAGTATGAATCTACATAATTGGCAACAGCAGCTGAAATTCCTAGTGGGTACAACAGCAGCCAAGCCTTGGCACTAAAATGTAGGTAATAGTTTAAAAGATGAGGGAATGAGGGGTTTATATTGAATACAATTAAGTAAAATCTAGCCATACTACTTCTGGAAAATGTTTGAAGAACAGATGTAATTTGGAAGCAGGTTTTTGCCAAAAGAAATACTATACTCTTCATTCCATTCTTCCTTTTCTGCTGTTTTCAACCGATTTTCCAATGTTTTTGTCCTGAATGAAACACTATAAGTCTGTCTCAGAAATTTATCCCAAGTTGTCTCCTAAAACATGCATAAGAATATGTTAAATTGTACAAGCCGGGGCCCATTTATAGTGTAACAGGCAAGATGTATATATTGGTTATATGCCCAGACATCAGGTGCTAAGTATATGAAGAGCCCTTTTACTTGGTTATATTAACATCTATGGATTACAATAATCTTCAGATGTTATATGTATTCTTCTGTTTTTATTGTGATTCAAATTGGTTTTAAAATAATTTTTAGATTGTTTGCTACAAGAGTCACTTGTTTGAGATGGGCAGCCATATAAATAGAATAAAAAATAAATAAATTGATGTTCAGATGACTATCTAATTGCTGAAATTTATAAAATGTTACATAAGATGAATCTAGAAGATGAATTTATTAAAGATTGTATGATAAAATGGGTGAAAATTTTTGGTGACAATATACAGGGTGCGTTCCAAAAGTAATGCAATTATTTTTTTAAAGTAATTTATTGAACAGATTTGCACAAACATTTAAAATTCTTCAAAGTACTGTCCTTGGGCCTCTACACATTTTTTCCAGTGACTCTGCTATGACCGGTACATGCTCTAGAAGACTTCTTCGGGGACCTCTCACAAGGTCTTTGTCACGGCTGATTAGATCTCTTCTATGGACGAAAAATGGGTTCCTTTCATGGCTGCCTTAATCCGAGGGAACAAAAAGAAGTCTGCTGGGGCGATGTCAGGACTAGGGGGGGGGGGTGTCACCCTTGGCACCTGGTGTTTGACCAGGAAGTCACAGACTTGTAGCGCGTTGTGGCAAGGCGCGTTGTCGTGATGCAGTTGACAGGTAGCGGAGATGTCTTTTCTCATCCTGATTACCCTTTTTATCAGTCTTTCCAGCACATCCACGTAGTAGACAGCGTTAACTGTCTGTCCTTGAGGAACAAACTCCTTATGGACCACTCCTTTACTGTCAAAAAAGACAATGAGCATTGTTTACACTTTTGATTTGCTCATTTTTGCCTTTTTGGGCTTGGGGGACTGGTCGGTGTGCCACTCAGAGCTTTGGCATTTTGTTTCTGGGTCGCATTCAACAACCCAGGTTTCATCACCAGTTATGATGTTGTCCAAATAATCAGGTTCAATTTCTATATGTTGCAAAAGTTCACTTGAAATTTCCACTCGTGGGTCTTTTGGTCATCTGACAACATCTTGGGCATGAGCTTGGCACACATTTTCCTCATCGCTAAATCTTCAGTAACAATGCAAAAAACAACAGTAGATGACAAGTTCAGTTCATTGGCAATCATCTTGATACTCACTCGATGGTCAGAGTCCAACAATTGTCGAACACAAACCACATTGTTGTCAGTTTTACTGGTTGACGGCTGCCCAGAGCATTGTTCATCATGAACCTCTTCCCAACCCTCCTTAAAGGCCTTTAACCACCTCAAAACTTGTGAGTAGGACAGAGCAGAGTCCCTGTAAGCCTCACAAATCATTTTGTTAGTCTCCTCAAGAGATTTTTTCAGTTTAGCACAAAACTTAATCACATAACGTTGCTCGATCGTTGATTCCACTTTTTTCATGACACGGTCGGCACGCAGAGGTTTACAATAACTGACGTCCTGCCGCTTCCACAGCTTGGAGAGCACTGGGACCAGTTTTGCAGTGAGAGTGAATTAAATTAGTTTTTTAAAGTTTTCAACATTAGATTTCTATTTCTATTGTATTGCTGTTATGTTGTGAGCCGCCCGGAGTCTTCGGAGAGGGGCGGCATACAAATGTAATAAATTACAAAAATGACAATAAAGCTGTTATATAAGACCCCTTTATAGATTGTTACCTTGTAGAAATAGTGAAGGAGCTTATGGGTCCCACTGATCCTATAAGATCAGCGATGAAGGTTCAGATTTAAATATTGGGAAAAGAAATGACAAGCCATTCCTGTATTCTGGCCAACATAACCAAATGGACATACACAGCCAGGATAATATCAGCATGATTCTGGAAGATGAGGTCTCAAGTTGGAAAGTATCCAAAAAGCTACTGGGGAAAAGCAGAAGGCAAGTACGAGCAGCACTGGTTCTTATGTTGTGGTGGGATTAAAGCTGAAAGAACATCTAGCTACTGATGTGGCCAGAGGGAAATTAAAATTTGATACTGTAAAGATATGTATGCCATGAGCTTGCTAGAATCACAAAGTCAATCTTGTCAGATCAGAAATGTCAAGACTTAATATGAACAATCTGAAAATCAGCAAACTGAGACAAACTGCACTTGTTCACTTCAGAGAAGCCGTCAATCTTTTGTGACAGATAGGAAGATCAAAGAAGAAATGGACTGGTCAGACATAAAGGTGTATCCACACTAGTGCTTATATAGAAGTCAAACATGATTGAATAATCTCTATTCAGACTCAATGTAAGATAACATTGCAATGATGCAATATTAGAATATGAAAACATCTACAGTAACTTCAATAGCATATCAACATAATAGTAAAGAAGACATTTCATTAATTATTATTATTATTATTATTATTATTTATTAGATTTGTATGCCGCCCCTCTCCGCAGACTCGGGGCAGCTCACAACAGTGATAAAACAATATACAATGACAAATGTAATATTAAAAAGTCTAAAATAATAAATCTAACATTAAAAGTCTAAAAGCCCCATTATTTAAAAATCATACACACAAACATACCATACATAAAACTACATAGGCAAGGGGAGATATCTCAGTTCCCCCATGCCTGACGGCAGAGGTGGGTTTTAAGGAGCTTACGAAAGGCAAGGAAGGTGGGGGCAATCCTAATCTCTGAGGGGAGCTGGTTCCAGAGGGTTGGGGCCATCACAGAGAAGGCTCTTCCCCTGGGTCCCGCCAGCCGACATTGTTTAGTCGACACGACCTGGAGAAGGCCAACTCTGTGGGACCTAACCGGCCGCTGGGATTTGTGCGGCAGCAGGCAGTCTCACAGATATTCTGGTCTGGTGCCATGAAGAGTTTTATAGGTCATAACCAACACTTTGAATTGTGACCAGAAACTGATCGGCAACCAATGCAGACTGCGGAGTGTTGGTGTAACATGGGCATACCTAGGGAAACCCATGATTACTCTCGCAGCTGCATTCTGCACGATCTGGAGTTTCCGAACACTCTTCAAAGCCCATGACTGCTCTCGCAGCTGCATTCTGCACGATCTGAAGTTTCCAAACACTTTTCAAAGGTAGCCCCATGTAGAGAGCGTTACAGTAGTCAAACCTCAAGGTGATGAGGGCATGAATGACTGTGAGCAGTGACTCCTGGTCCAAGTAGGGCCGCAACTGGTGCACCAGGCGAACCTGGGAAAACGCCCCCCTTGCCACAGCCGAAAGATGGTTCTCTAATGTCAGCTGTGGATTGAGGAGGACGCCCAAGTTGCAGACCCTCTCCGAGGGGGTAAATAATTCTCCCCTCAGGGTGATGGATGGACAAACCCCTGTCCCGGGCCTGCCAGAGATCATCCATCAATGCAACCAAAGCAGTTTCCGTGCTGTAACCTGGCCTGAAACCCAACTGCTGAGAGCCTAGATAATCGGCTTCTTCCAAAGACCGCTGGAGCTGGTTGGAAGGTTGGAGACTAGATGATAGTTATTGAGTACGGCTGGGTCCAAGCAAAACTTCTTGAGGAAGTTATAGTAGACTAGACTAGAAAAGCTGGAGGTAGAAATAGCTTTTGGAATAATGGAAAAAATTGGCCTTGATGAATGAAACAAAGAAGAAAGTAGACTAATAATCTGCCAAGAAAATTCAATGTTTATACCAAATACCTCTTTTCAATAAACAGAAACTCTGCTCATAACTGGATAGAGAGTACCAAAATCAAATTCAGTATGTATTCTGCAATATTTTAATCATATATTATGTAATTAAATCAATAAATGCTTAATATTATAGTAAAATTGTCAGTCAACATCAAAGCAGCCTTACTAGAGAAGAATGCAGTAACAGTTTCTAAAGGACAGTTTCTAAAGGACAGGGTAATCAGAAATTAAGATGACTGGTTTACTAAAAAAAAAAATACAATTTTTTTAAAAAAGAGGAAATATAGCCTGGCCATAGAAATTAGAATAGAAATTATTACCTATTTTGACTTATTAAAATTAATATTGTTATTGTTCTAAATTACTTTAAAGGTCAACAGTATATCAAGATTCATTTATAATGTATATATATTCCCAGGGCCATCCATCGGTATTTATTTATTTAATTCAACTTCGATGTTGCCCAATCCCGAAGCACTCATATAAGGGCTATTTAATGTATATATAATGTATATAAAATCTATGTAGCACTTGGAATTTGCTTCAACATCAAGAGCTTCCTCACTTATGCCAGTCTTCATCATCACTGGGAGAGTATTAATTACATCAAGGAAACCCACATGGTAAGCATATTTCAAATATTATTTATTATATTTGCAATCATATCTTTCTCTGTTGGGGTTAGAATACATGTGGCTGTCAGGTGTTTTACAGTATAAGCCTACTAATTGTTAGCAGCAGAAGAGCAGCAAGTGTTTTTAAGGTCACATACAGGCAAGGATTAAGTACCATATTACAACCAACTACATACCAGTGGTGGATCGCTCCCGTTTCAGACCAGTTCTAAGAACCAGTAATGCCAGCAGCAGGAGGTTGTGACCAGCTGCCCAGGATGCTGCACATGTGCAAAAGTGTCTCATGCACGAGCGCATGCACAAACCAGTAATAAAGGGTTTTAGAACACACTATGCTACATATATCTCTTCCTATGATGCTGCTCATGTTCAAGAGCTATGATAAGTCATGTCCGTCTCACCAAGGCAAAGGTGAAACCACAGAAAAGTTTGTGCTTGACTTTGGAATAGTCAGCAATTGTAGACATTCCAGTTCCCCAAGGGCAGAATCTTTTGGCTTATGATTCTTGAATTCAGGGTAATAGTTACTCTCTCCCCACCCTCTTAGATCTTCTCTGGAAAATGCCTATTTTGAGACAGCCATTCAAAAGAACTAAAACAGCAGCATTATCCTTTGAGCCAACCCAAAGAAGGATAAAACATTTTTACTGCAAAGTGTCAAACAACTCAGGTCAACCCTGCCTGTATTTTAAAGTAGATTTCTGCAGCCTGCCTACCTTGCTTAGAATTTATTGCTCTTACTCCAGTCGCTACAGTAGCGCCTATTTATGATTTAAGAAACATGAACGTAACACTGCCAATACTTCATTTTCAGTTCCTTTTTGAAATAATGTGAGAATGGCAAGGCAGTTCCATTGTTCCTTTTTTTTCTTTTTCCACTGGTCATCATGCCTTGCTTTCCATCAAAACACATGGCAGATGCATTAGTAGTGGTTAAATTCTTTTATCCCATCCTTCTCTGAATAGGGAATTTTGGTTTATCCAGGACCTGGGGAATTGCATTTCCCCACCCCCTCCATTCTCTAATGGCTGGCTTCTGAAAATGTTTGCAGGTTCCCTGTATTTCAGACCAGGCTGTAATGTAGAAAATCACAGGACAGTTTCAAACAGTTTTGGAGATTAGAGTGAAAGCAGTGTTAGTGTGAAAGTACCCTGAATTGCGTATTCAGATTGTTGTCTCCCAAAAAGCACTTATTTGGTGCGTTTTTCAGTAAACTCCATACAGGTTATTAAAGCATCTTTATGGACTTGTGGACTTGTGGACTTTTAAAGTTGTGTGTGTGTTTGTGTGTGTAATGATATACAATATGATATGATATATGTCCAAGGGTAGGTTCCGTTTTTTGTTGCTGCTGGTTCAATGAGTATAGTGTTCCCTCGTTTATCACAGGTGTTACGTTCCAAGACCACCCATAATAAATGAAAATCCACAAAGTAGGATTTTCTGTGACATTCTGGGTAGGTGGTTGCCCGCTTCCTCCAAAAGTCCCAGGTGGGCCAGGCTTCGGCTCCTACTGTTCCAAGCCCCAAGGTAGAGGCCCATGGGAGTTGGAGTCTGGCACATCTGAAGCGATGAGGGGGAGACCATTGGCTTACGAGTCCACCTAAGCACGCTTTGCATTTCCCCCAAAGACAGTCAGGCAAGAGAGAAGGCGCCTCTCCGCCACTAACCATGTGATGCCCATGGCTGCCGCAGCCGCATCCTTGAAAGCACTCAGGCATCTGGAGGGGAAGAAAGGAGATGCCTGCCTTGCTTCCCCTCATCCCGTCCAGAGGAGAAAAGCCACCAAGGCAGAGGACGGTAAGCCTTCCGCTTCCCCCTCGGCTCCGCCACAGCCTCCTGACCCCTCGGCAGCCCTAGAATCCCATCCGCTAAGGCCTCCCCCCACCCAGCCACTCATCTGCAGTGGAATCCCACCGCCAGCTCTGGCAGACCTCGTGAGCCCCTTACCACGCATGCATACATGTATAAAATATAATATATAAAAAGCCACCATGCATCAAATCCGCGAAAGGTGAACCGCGAAGGGTGCAGTTCAGAGTGAATAGAACTTCTGTATTGCAAACTAGGCACAGGGCACAGGAAACAGATGCAGAGTAGCAATTCAATCTGCCAGGCTTCCGAAGCAGAGATCAAGGTCAGTATAACCCAGGGGCAGGCATGCATGGCCAGTTTCACACACACATAGAACGGGTTCTCTCTCAGCTTGGAATCAGTGCTACCAGTTCTAAAGAACCAGTCCAAACCGGCAGCAACCCACCACACACACACTTGTAATTTTCCATATATAGAAAGTCAGATCAGAAACATGGACTTAAAGAAAAATCTAGAATGTGAATAAAAGAAGCATCAACAAAATTGGGTCATGCCAATTGTCAGTGTCAAATGAGAGGAATGGAAGGACAAGAAGCAGATTGTAAAGCCACAAATAAATTGAATACATAATAAATAAATATATAAATACTTTATTGTCACTGTATGTTTATACACAATATACTTAGGCAACGAAAATGATACACAGAATCGTGAAAAACATTCAAAGAACTCAATAACATAGGGTCAAATACTTTCCACAGTTCTGTCTGTCACTTTCTTAACTTCTTAGTGTTAGATTTAGTGATGACTAATACAATTATTTTCTCTATATATCTGTATCCTTATGGAATAAAACTTCATTATTTCTCTCATGTTATTTGTAATGACAGCTCATACAACATATTTTTACTGGGAGAAGAAATTGCAATAGGAAATTATAATCAGAATATACCATAAACATGCTGTTAAAATGCCTTAATTTCTTTTTTATCACTACAAGATGAAAAAGTGATATACGGTACTTCATAATTCCAAAAGACATTTCCTAAAAATTGGACATTTGGAGAGACAAACAGAATGAGTCCACATGCCTGGCAGAAACTCCATGAAAAATCTGAAACTACTTCAAAAAATTATTTCCTCTATACCCCACAAAATACAGTGGTAGGCCATGTATTAAAAGTTGCTGGAAAGCAATGCATGGAATTGTTTATTTTGATTCTGCAACAGACAGCCAAATTTTACATTTAATTGCTCTGGTTAAAGAAAATATTACTGGTCTATCTAACATGGATTGAGGAAATCCAAGAAATGGAAAGATTTACACCATGTCTTTTTTGGCAGCTGACAACAATTAGAGGGGATCCCAAAATCAACTTACTGCTTTATAGAAATAAAAGGACTGAAGTAGTTGAGGAGTGATATATACAGTCAGAACAGTTTTGTGGTACAACTTTGGAGGGTTTTATAAAGCTTTAACTGTAGGTGAAGACTGGTTTTGTTAAGTACACTGGTTTTGTTTTGTACACTGGTAAAAAGCAAACTATCCATCAGTGAACGTTCAGTTGGAAATTATGGGAGATTCTCCAGCCTCTACTTCATTCTTCTCTCTTCAGCCAGTGAAAAACCTCTAAGAATCTCCCAACTTCTTTTGGGTTATATCATTTTCATAGCCAAACCTTCTATCTGCAGCATTGCATGTAATCAGTATCACAACATACCTTGTATTATAGCCATGGCAGCTGTATTAATACACTTTAATTGGCTCATTGGAGACTTTCCTTGGCCTGCGTGGATGATGGACTTCTAACTCCTCTAAGAGTTTGTGTACTTCCCTCTCCAATTATTCTGCAGCTGCAAAGAGTTCAAAAGTTTTCACTTCCAGTGTTAATTAGTCACAGTTTATGCATTAACTTTAAATAATGGTTAAAGTTAAATTTAACTGGTTAAAATTAAAGTTAAATTTAAATAGTTAAAATTTAATTAAAATGAGTCTGCTTCATGTGCCAGTGAGATGAGATAACAAATTATCAAAAACAGGACCAAACTAAACCAGTGAAGGCGAACCTTTTCCCCCTCGGGTGCCAAAAGAGTGTGGGTGCATGCTATCGTGCTTATGGAAGTGCCCACATCCATAATTCAATGCATGGGGAGGGCAAAAACAGCTCCCCCCACCCTTCAGAGACACTCTGGAGGCCAGAAACAGCCTGTTTCCCAACTTCTGGTGGGCCCAGTAGGCTCTTGTTTCACCTTCCCAAGGTTCCCAGGGCTTCCCTGGAGTTGGTAGAGTGTAAAAATGCCCTCCTCCATTCCCCTGGAGGCTCTCTGGAAGCCAAAAACACCTTCCCAGAGCCTCTGTGTGAGCCAAAAATCAGCTGGCTGCCACACACATGCACGTTGGAACTGAGCTAGGGCAGCAACTCACGTGCCTGCAGATAGGGCTCTGGGTGCCATCTACAGCACCCAAGCCATAGATTCGCCATCACTGTTCTAAACTGTTCATGGTTGTGCTAAGAGAGGATGACAGACCCACTTGTGTCTCAAGAGAGACTAGGTTCTTGTTCTGAAGTAAAATAAAACTTTTCATAATGTACAATTGCACTCTTAAATGTATGCTTCCCCATTTACAGCTGCAACTAAGAATCCATAATGTAAGCCTGAAATATAGAAATTCAAATACAGGTAGTTCTCGACTTACAACCACAATTCAGGTCAAAATTTATGTTGCTAAGTGGAATATTTGTTAAGTGAGTTTTGTCTCATTTTGCAACCTTTCTTGCTACAATGGTTAAGTGAATTACTGCAGTTGTTAAGTTATTAACACGGTTATTATGTGACTTTGGCTTCCCCATTGAGTTTGCTTGTCAAAAGGTCATCACATGACTCTGGGACCCTGCAACCATCATAAATGGTTATTGTAAATCAAAGATTACCTGTAATTATGCCATAATATTAGTTTGAGAAAATCTTCAAAAACCTTCCAACAGACAAAGAGTGAGAAAAATCTAATGGGAAGAGAGTGTCTGCATTGTAGCGATGCATTTATTATATATGACTGAGTTGTATGTTTTTTTTAATGATATGGGTTTTAGATGATTTTAAAGTATTGGATTTGTACATTGTGTATTATTGTTATGAGCCGCTCCGAGTCTTCGGAGAGGGGCGGGCATACAAATCTAATAAATTAAATTAAATTAATATTTATTTATTTATTTATTTATTTACTTACTTACTTACTTACTTATTGCATTTTTATGCCGCCCCTCTCTGAGGACTTGTGGGTGGCTTGCAACATATAATAAAACAATATATAACATTTTAGATCCAAATAATTAAATCTAAAATCTAAAAACCCAAGCCATAAAAAGCAGTCATTCCCATTCAATCAACTTTCTATTAGCACATTCATCAGCCAGAGGGCAAGAATCAAATAGCCCCAATCCTGGCGGCATAAATGAGTGTTAAGACTCTTGCAGAAGGCAAGGAGGGTGGGGGCAGTACAAATCTCTCCGGGAAACTGATTCCAGGGGCCCAGGGCCCCCACAAAGAAGGCTCTTCCCCTAGGACCCACCAACTGACATTGTCTAGTTGACGAGACCTGGAGAAGGCCAACTCTGTGGGACCTGACCAGTCACTGGGACTCGTGCGGTAGAAGGCGGTCCTGTAGGTATTCTGGCCCAATGCCGTGTAGGGCTTAATAAATTAGTTATAGAGCTTCTAGACCAATCCAATCTATCAACATAGAGATTAAAGAGATATACAATTCCTCAGCACGTAATTAGGTTTATAATCGTACAATCAGTTAAGACAACTGTTAGAATGAAGAGTTGCTAAATTAAGATGCTAGCAGTATCTGGAATATATTTGTGGAACAGAATATTTCAAATGTCATTGGAAAGTTTTTGTGACTTTCTTCTTACCTCTCATCTCTCCAAATACCGCAGAGCTAATTAGCTAGCTAGCTGGGGACTAGTCACAACATTTCCAGTCTGTTTGCTGAGTAGTATTTCATTTCAATATTTCTCATTCCCTCTATGAGTTATTTTTTAAAAAAATCTGGCACAAATATATGTGGAAATGGTTTTACAAAATTTGCAAAAGCAATCTTTAGTAGCAGAGACTTCAACAATGAATAGAATTCTCTAACATCTGTTGTTGTCCTATCATAATAGAAGAAGCTGAATTATTTGTATGTAGCCATTAATAGCGTTCCCTGTTTCTTTGGATACCTTCCAGACTTTTTTCCTCCTTTGGGGCAACTAAAACAGCACAATCTCTAGAGGAAAGCCTTTAAGCCAAATGTTTCTTCATTTGGGAAAATTCAGCAAGATGGACAAAAGCAGCTCCTTAAAAGCTCCCCATCAAAAATTGAAATTCCATTTCATAGCATAAATGTAACAAAGAACAAGATTAGGAAATTTGTGAATTATGCTAAGGATTTCTTAGATAATTTATAAAACAAAGCTTTATAGATTATGGAATGTTCCAAATATCAGTGAGCATGTAGGCAGTCCTCAACATAGGACCAGAATTGCTAAGCAAGGTGGTTGTTAATAATAATAATAGTAATAGTAATTAATAATAATAATAATAATAATAATAATAATAATAATAATAATAATTTATTAGATTTGTATGCCACCCCTCTCCGAAGTTAAGTGAATTGTACCCAATGTTATGACCTTTTTGCCATTAAACAAATCACTGCAATTGTTAAGCAAATCTAGTTTCTCCTACTGACTTTTGGAAGCCAGTTCAGAAAGTTGTAAATGCTGATCACATGAACACTGCAAGCATTTGTAATTACCAAGCACCCAAATTTTGATCACATGACTGTGGGGAAGCTGCAACAGTCATAAACATGAGGACTGGACATCAATAACCTTTTCAGTGCCATTGTAACTTCAGACAATTGCTAAATGAAAGCCTTCCTCTTTCCAAGGTCAGTAAAATGAAGACCAAAATTGTTGGGAGCAATATGCTTTTATTGTAAACTGCCCAGAGTTAGTGATGGACTCCTATGGGTACGGTCAGGTATGCAGAACCAGTAGAACAATTTTTATTTTTTATTTTTATTTTTCTTCCCTTCTAGGCTCTGGGTATGTTTTTCCTATCACAGTAAATGAGGTTGAATGTGTATAATTTTAGAAGAGTTGTGTGTGTGTATGCACATACACATACAGTTTATATAGTAATATATATTTTTGTATGGCTGTGTGTGATATGTATGTACACATATGGCATATTTACATAGAATTAAATAGTATATTTTGGATGTTCAGCAATAGTAAATAGATAGGGAAATTGTATCTCTTTGAGGTGAGGAGAGGCCAGGCACCCTAACCCTAACCCAAACCCTTGATGTGAGTGATGTTAAGTTGGCCACCTTTAAGCCAGTTGCGTGACCTTTAAGCCACCCCGATCACATGATCATCAAGCCACTCCCACCTGGTCACATGGCTAGCAAGCCACTCTCCAAAATAAGCCACTCCCACAGTGTGGTAGTAAATTTTTTTGCAGCCCTTCACTGCCCAGAGTGTGCTGTAAAGCACTATGAAGCAAGATATAGGTCTAAATGCTATTGATATTGCTATATTCCTATTCTTCTCCAAAGGCTTTGCTTGTTTTAAAAATGTTCCACTGGAAGACATAATGTACAATATTGATGTTTTCATCAGTTTTATCAGTTTTCTCTTTTGCAAACTGCACATGGTTTGGCATCATGCAGCAAATAATTCAAGCTTGGCTTTTGAAATGAAATGTGAGAATGGCCTTGGAAGAATGAGAAAGTGGACAGAGAGATGATGCTGAGGGAATGGTCCAATAAAAGGGGGAGGAGGACCCCACAACTCCAGAGTAAAAAACTTAGGAATAGAATAGAATAGAATTTTCAAGTTTTCGAGTTTTCGGAGAAGGGGAGCATACAAATCTAATAAATAGAATAGAATAGAATAGAATAGAATTTTATTATTGGCCAAGTGTGATTGGACACACAAGGAATTTGTCTCTAGTGCATATGCTCTCAGTGTACATAAAAGAAAAGATACGTCTGTCAAGAATCATAAGGTACAACACTTAATGATAGTCCGGATACAGATAAGCAATCAATCATATTAGGAACAATATTTACCTTTGCCTGCCCGCATGCGCTGAGAGGCATAGACCATTTTGATATCATTCCAAGCTTTCAGCTTCTTAAGTAGGACAACAGCTTCCTTGGTTTTTTTGTAGCCTTCAACTTTGTCTTCAACTACCAGAGAAAGTTCTGGAATCTCTTCAGTGCAGTGACCTTTAGACATGAGTAGAGCCGGGAGGGCAGAAACTGCCAGAGCAGAGCAGAGCAGATGTCACAGCACTTCTGAGTGATGTTCAGTCTGCGGTGCCAGCATTGCCAGGTTTTGGTTG
The DNA here is from genome assembly GCF_031021105.1 of Erythrolamprus reginae. Lineage (NCBI taxonomy): Eukaryota > Metazoa > Chordata > Lepidosauria > Squamata > Dipsadidae > Erythrolamprus > Erythrolamprus reginae. The sequence continues at coordinate 128,817,642 of NC_091952.1, read as the reverse complement.
GGGCGAACATGTGATCTCCATGACACATATTGCCCAAAACGTCCTGGCTAGATTGATGAGTTTCACCCCCACGAACCTTTGGAATACGAGCAACTGACCTTTCAGTACCCCAGTATTCAGCAGTGGTCTGCTGTCCTGCAAGTTCATTGATGGCATAAGGCTGCATGCTGTTTTTCTTCAAATTAGTGTGAACAAAATTCACAACGTCTGAGAGAATCAGAGCTTTGAATACAGCAGGCATAAATTGTAAGGATACAAGCAGCAAAATTACAGTCACACAGTCATTAGTGGGAGGAAATGAATGATGGGAGCGATGAGATTAATCATATTAGTAAATAGCTTGACAGTGTTGAGCAATGTTCCCTCTGATTTTTTTTCGGTGTGGGCGGAAAAGTATAGTGTCTGAGCAGCAGTCCCTTTGGGTCTGGGCGGCATAGAAGTATAAATAAACAAACAAACAAACAAACAAGAAAAAAATCCCCTTTTTTATTAAAAGAAATTAATAATAAAACAAAACCAAAATCTATTACTATTATTACTATATTCTCCTCTTTTTCTATCCCTGTCTCCTCCCCCCTTGTGTGTGTGTATGTGTGCATGCGCGTGTGTATGTGTGTGTGTGTGTTTGTGTGTGAACTCTTGAACCATTTTCAATAACAGGTGAGGGCTATTGGAAATGGTTCAAGAGTTCACACACACACACACACACACACACACACAAACGGCTGGGGTTTTTTTCCTCTGTTATTATTTGGGTGCTTTTTACCATATGCTTTAAATCAAGAGTCATTTCTCTCTCTTTCTCTTTCTCTCTCCCCCTCTTGCTCTCTCTCTCTCTTTTTCTCACTTCCTCTCTCCCTCTATGTCGCTCTGTCTGTTGCTCTCTCGCTCTCTCTCTCACTCACTCTTTCTCTCTTGCTTTCTTTCTCTTGTTCTCTCTCTTCCTATCTCTCTCTCCCCCCCCTCTTTCTCTCTCTCTCTCTCTTTCTCACTTACTTTCTCTCTTCCTCTCTCTTTCCATCTTGCTCTGTCTGTTGCTCTCTCTCTGTCAGCGAGGGGGCTGCGAGAGCGCTTTCTCCGAGTGCTTCGGGAACACCTGTCCTGCCTCTTCTGCAGCCCCCTTGCTGAATGTCTGGGACGAAAGCGCTCTCAGCAAAGGGGCTGCGAGAGGGGGGCGGGCATTCCCGAAATGCGTGGAGAAAACCCTCTCTCGCAGCCCCCTGGCTGGGAGCGCGGATGAAGAGGAGGAGAAGCTGCAGCCGCTACAGCAACCGCTGCAGGAGAAGAAGAGGAGAAAGCCGGAGAGGGGGCGGATCGGGCGGGCAGTGGGCAGCGCTGTTAGGCGAGCGGCGCGAGGGGGCCGGAGGCACCATGGGGAGGCAGGGGCAGCCGCTGCTCCCTTTCCTTCCACCCATGTCTACTGCCGGTGCCTCCCTGCCCCCGCCCTCCTCCGTGGGATGGCACGGGGATGGGGAGCATGTGCCCATGGAAAAGGGTGCGCGGGGGGTATTTTGGGGCACGCGGGTACACACGCGCGCAGCTTACAGTGAACAATGGTGTTGAGGGAATTATTTGTTTAGCAGAGTGATGGCGTTCAGGTGAAAAACTGTTCTTGTGTCTAGTTGTTCTGGTGTGCAGTGCTCTATAGCATCGTTTTGAGGGTAGGTGTTGAAACAGTTTGAGTCCAGGATGTGAGGGGTCTGTAAATATCTTCACAGCCCTTTTTTTGGACTCGTGCAGTATACAGATCCTCAATGGAAGGCAGGTTGGTAGCAATTTTTTTCCCTGCAGTTAGTAGATTTATAGTTTCAGACTTGCAAGATTCTGTTAATGTTGTCTGTTAATTCCAAAGTAGAATTAGCCCATTTATTTATTAGAGTGTTTCCTGTCTGGTTAACTTGGGAGGCTGACAGCTTTATTTTTCCTAGGTAACTTCTCAGAATCTGGCACTCTCCAATATTATGTGATTTGTTTTTGGATCACAACTTCCAGAATCCTTAGCCAGTACTGCTTGGAATCCCAGTTCTTCTGGAAAACAACTGGCTAAGGAAAATTACTCCAGACAAATATAGGATTCCATTAAGAATCAATGAAAGAAGCAGAAACATCTCTCTCTATTATACAACTTGACACTGACAGCCATAAAGCATCTTTCTCCTCTGCCAGCAGTACCACCCAAGCCTTCCTTGAGTATGGTTGTTATTTAGAGATCAGCTAGTTAGTGGGTGGGTGTTTCTGTATCAAATTTATGGGTTAAGCAAGGTTTGGTTTCAATTTAAGGATCAGTTAAATACTTGTGCATGTGTGTATGCAATTAAACAAAAAGTCCCCGTTCCTATTAAGCTCTGGTATGGTGGTCTATCGCCCAGCTGTCAGGTGATTTATGTCCTCCCACTTTTGACATGATAGCATCTTGAAATCCCAAATACAGAGGTACAGTAGTGTAGATGTTTGAACTTGAAGAGACATATAGTGCAAAATAAAAGGCTAAGCCACAAAATAACTATGTAGTTTTGAAGTGCTGGAAGAGAAGCAACTATAAAAAATAAAGGAAGATAAATTGGAAAGTATTTGGTAAAATGGATAAGTTAACTGGGAGATGGAATTAAAGACTTTTGGGGTTGTTTTAACCACAAGGTTTCAGCATCTCAGAGTGACAAGGAAGCGTTATATTTTACCACAATGATAATATATGCTGTTCTTAAAATACACTATAAATGCACATCTATACAAATCTATGATAATCTCAGGGAAAGTTAATTGAAAGTTTACAGAACTGGCTCACCAAAATCCAAAGGGCAAATAGATGACAGCAGATAAAGTAGTCTATATTTTCTGCTGCTAGGTAATGGCCATTTCAGGGGTAGGTTCTACTTACCTTTCCCATCAATTCGGATCATGACGGAAATAATGTCCCATACTATTGTTGTTGTTTTTTTAAAAAACCCAAGATTTATTTTATTTATTTATTTATTATTTAGATTTGTATGCCGCCCCTCTCCGCTGACCATGATGGTGCCATAGAGCAGTGTTTTTCAACCAGTGTGCCATGGCACACTAGTGTGCCGTGAGACATGGTCAGGTGTGCCGCGAAGCTCAGAGAGAGAAAGAAAGCAAGAGAGAGAAAGAGAACAAGAGAGAGAGAGAAAGCAAGAGAGACAGAGAGAGAACAAGAGAAAGAAAGCAATAGAGAGAAAGAGAGGGAGGGAAGGAGAGAGAGAGAAAGACATAGAGGGAGGTAGGGAGGGAGAGAGAAAGAGCAAAAAAGAGAGGAAGGAAGGAAGAGAAAGAGGGATGGAGAGAGAAAGAGGGAAGGGAGAGAAAGAGGGAGGGAGAGAGGAATAGAGCGAAAGGGAGGAAGAGAGAGAGAGAATTTTATTGTCCAAACTTTTTTTAGCCCCCACCCTCCCCCCGCTCAATGTGCCCCAAGGTTTCGTAAATGTAAAAAATGTGCCGCTGCTCAAAAAAGGTTGAAAATCACTGCCATAGAGAACCAGCTCGGGGGTGTGGCAGACCTGGGTCACTGCCCGTTCCAGCAACCTAGGTCGTCATGTTACTACCAGTTCTATAGAACCAGTCTGAACCCACCTCTGGACCATTTGTATTTTTTTAGCCCATATTTTTAGCCCATTTGTATTTTTAGCCTATATTTAACCTATCTATCTTAATGCAAAATTTCATGAAGGAATTTTATGCATAAACAGGAAACAGATATTTCTTAATGGATAGCATTGAACCTTAGCAGAAATCTTTAAACAACTAGATGAGCACCTTACAAGTTGCAAAGCAAAAGAAGGGAAAGTGAATCACAGGATATTAGTCAGAGGACAAGCTGATAGATATTGGTAGAGAAAAAATGAGGGCTTAGTCAATCAGTAAAACAGGCCCCCAAACTTATTTAATGATTACAGGAAAGCTGCTTTTTCATGCAACACGTTTTATTAAGTTCAGATCCAACAGACAAGGGTTGGGAAGGAATAAAGCTTGATAGTCTTCTAGCTATACAAACATCCTGGAGGAAAAGCCTAAAAAACATTAAAATTCACTGAGTCAAAAAGACCAATTTTTCTTGAAGCAGCTCAAAGGAAACATTTTGTTTACAGAGAACGATGGAAACAGTGCTGACAGGATCCAAAAACCTGTGTTCTTCGTAAACCTAAGGTTTGGGGGCAGCTGCTCAGGGTGCTCAATGAGATCAGGAATGAAAATTAGCTTTACCCATGTTTACAGTATAGAGTACTTCTTGTTATGCTCCATCACTTATGACTGTATGACTGTAACTTGTTGCTTGTATTCTTAAGATTTTTATTAATATTGATTGTTTCCTCATTGCTTATTTGACCCCTATGACCAGTGATGGGCTACCAAAGTTTTTACTACCACACTGTGGGCATGGTTTATGCATTTTGTTTCAACATCTTTCAGTGTAAATTGGGTGTTCTGGGGTGGAGCTCCATTTTCGCTACCCCACAGCGTTCCCCACCATCTGGGCAGCAGTCCACCCCTGATTATCTACTATATAAAATGTATGTACACACACACATACATACACACAGCTCTTCTAAAATTATAAACATTCAACCTCATTTACTGTGATGGGAAAAATATACCCAGAGCCCAGAAGGGAAAAAAAGAAAAAATATCAAAATTTTGCTACCGGTACTGTGTACCTGACCATACCCATAGGAGCCCACCACTGCATATGACAATCATTAACTGTTGTACCTCATGATTCCTGGCAAATGAGAACATATGCACTAACGACAAATTCTTTGTGTGTCCAATTACACTTGGCCAATAAAGAATTTTATTCTATTCACAGTGTGGGTAAAAGAATGTATCATTTTTAAATCAGATTTTGTTGAATAAACCAGTTAGCTAGTTTTGCACACGTGGCCATAAAATATGTTTTATAAGGGCCGGTATTGGGGTTTACATAATATGCTAAATCAAAGTCAAATAAACCTTGTCATATCCAATAGAGATGTATAAATTAATATAGAAACATAGAAGACTGATGGCACAAAAAGACCTCATGGTCCATCTAGTCTGCCCTTATACTATTTCCTGTATTTTATCTTACAATGGATATATGCTTATCCCAAGCATGTTTAAATTCAGTTACTGTGGATTTACCAACCATGTCTGCTGGAAGTTTGTTCCAAGGATCTACTACTCTTTCAGTAAATAATATTTTCTCACGTTGTTTTTGATTCCCCCCCCAACTAACTTCAGATTGTGTCCCCTTGTTCTTGTGTTCACTTTCCTATTAAAAACATTTCCCTCCTGAACCTTATTTAACCATTTAACATATGTGAAGTCTGAGCAATGGCAAAATGTATGAAGTTTGGGCATAGTCCATATAGCCAAATGATTGTTTGATATAAATGTTGAAAATTATACCTGATTTAAAAGACGTTCTTTTATGAACAGAATGCATATGGTGTTCACTCTCTTCGCTAGCTGAATTCAAATATTTCACTAAGCTATGATTTGCATCTCATATCATTGCAAGGGCTATGTTCACATACCGTGCCAAATTACAAATCATCTACCTCTTGGGTCCATATGAAATCTGAATAAATAAACTAAGGTAGGAGTCAACCAACTTAATCGGCATTAAATGGGCATTCTTCATCATATATATATATATATATATGAAAATTCATCAACATCTTCCAGTCACTGGAAAGCTATATAACTTTATGCAGTAATTGTGCAGTGTGTACATCATACTATTTGGAGAATAATGGACAATATAGCCAACATATCTGGAGTGAGGAGATGTCTGGTTTGAATTTCCTGCTACCTACAATTGGTTTTCATTATCTGTTTGTGCTGGTATCCTTCTCCACATCTGTATGGAAGCACAGGACATAAACTCTATCCAGATTCCAAAGAACAAATGCCCAGCTCTGTTTCAGTGGCTTCTGTCCAACAGCCTCCCTTCACTGATAGAAAATTCTTTGATCCAACCGAGGGAGAACTGAGAATTGAACAAACAATCCCCTTTTCATTCCTCAGGTCCATAACTAGAGATTTGGATGGCTTTGCCCAACTGTAAGGAGGCAATACAGTTAGCTGTTGCAAGAGGAGAATGGGTAAAATATCTTATCTCCACATTGTACGCATGGATAGCCTAGCTGGATGAAGGAATCTTGTACCGATTTAAGGGGCAATATAATCGTCATGGCCATTTTTGCTTTATTTATATTTCTCTACCTTGCTTTTGACAGAGCAAAACAAGCAAAATGGCAGATTCCTTTTCTGAGAAATGGACACTTACAGAGAGAAAACAAAAAGCATATGCACAAGCAAACAATGACTGGGAATAATTATAATAAACAAACAAAGCAATAGAGCAGTGAAATTACTGCAATATACAGTGGTACCTCTACCTAAGAACTTAATTCGTTCCATGACCAGGTTCTTAAGTAGAAAAGTTTGTAAGTAGAAGCAATTTTTCCCATAGGAATCAATGTAAAAGCAAATAATGAGTGCAAGCCCATTAGGAAAGAAATAAAAGCTCAGAATTTGGGTGGGAGGAGGAGGAAGAAGAAGAGGAGGACAGTCGCTGCCAAAGGAAGAAGGTGAGGTGAGGGGAATAAAAGAAAATCCAAAACTTTAAGGCTTAAAAAAAAAAAGAGGGACTCTGAGCTGCCCAGAGTGAAGGGAGGTTTATTCCCTCTTCAAGTGCCCAGAGAAGGGAAAATGCTTCATTCGCTCTGGACTGCCAAAGCCTCCATAAGCACCACCAAAAAGCTCCTCTGGCAGCCCAGAAAAGCCCGAGATGGCCAGGATTAAAGGGGGAATGGCAGGAAACTGGCCAGGCCTTCGTGCCGCTCTCAAATTTCCTGGGAAATTTTTCTGGGCTTGGGTTTTTAAGTAAAAAATGGTTCTTAAGAAGAAGCAAAAAAATCTTGAACACCTGGTTCTTATCTAGAAAATTTAATAAGTAGAGCTGTTCTTTGGTAGAGATACCACTGTGTGGGGCTTGCAACCATATGAAATCGGATTGTTATTTTCATTTGCTGGATTGGGAACTATGACTTTAATATAATTCTTGATAAGGTTATACAATAGTTATTAGGTGTCAGCCTTTCCCAAAGAGGTACTACACTGGTGGGTTTGGGATGATGGGAGTTATAGTCCAACACATTTGGAGAGATTTACAATCCAAATAGAAACTACTGTAGCTAGTTTGCTTGATTTCTTGTCTTGTTAAACAACTTGACTGGTATTAAAGAACTGGTATTTTCAGAAGTCAACCAATTCATACTTAATATTGGAACATCTTAGGAAAATGGAATTTTGAACCTGTTAATGTATTTGCTATGATTACATCTGTAAGCCTATCGATATAAAAATCAGTTGCTTCCAAAGCGCAAACAGATTTCGGAGCTGGCTGTACATCTCATTTTTAAATTACTTAAATTTTCTAAGAAACAGATCCATTTGTTTGTAAGGCAGAAAGAATAAATCCTGAAAGCAAGTTGCTGTGTTATGCATTTCAGGTGGTAAGCGTAGCCATAAATGAGTTTCAAGTGGTTTGACCATTCACTGACCTCACAATAGAGGAAATGCTGTCCACATTTTGGAAGACTTAATGAGTTTCCCATATTTTACCAAGCTGGTTATGGGCCAGCATGTGTCTCTACAATATCAGAGCTCAGCAGATTAACTTTCAGTCCAGTTAAGGGTACAACGTTTCTTTTTCTTTAAAAAAATAGTTTCAATTGAAGTTTTCCAGTTAAGAACAAAACAACACAAAACACAAATAAATAAAATATAAATTTTGCTTAATTTTCTTCCAAACCTATTTAATGCATCTCTTATTAGATGCCTTTGAAAATAATAGTGTGGTTTGTTCTTTCCCTCCCATAAAAATGTGTGCCAGTCTTGTTGTAGATCATGTCTTTCAATTGCTAACATTCTTTTGTTTTTTAAACATTATTCATTCTTTTATCCATGTTGCGGCAGCTGCCTCATAATACAATCTGGTAGGCCCAAACCCCCTCTCAGTCTAGAGTCCTGTAAATGTTTACATTTAATTTTGGCCTTTTTTCATTTTGGACCAAATGAATTTTGACATTATTTTATTTAGTTCCAAAAAAAATGTTGTTTAATTTTATTGAAATTGTTTGGAATAAGTATAAAAATTTGGGTAAAATATTCATTTTAACGATGGAGATTCTTCCTATTAGCAATAATTGTAATTTTGTCTAATTTTCCAAATCTGTCGAGTCTCAGTTTTCTCTAACTTGTTTCAGTAAAACTTCTACTGAAAGTATGAATAATTGCCTTTATTTATTTATTTGTTTGTTTGTTTGTTTATTTATTTACTTACTTATTTACTTATATAAAAAATTAATCTTTATTAAGTATTCTAGTTAAAAATGACATAACAACAAGACATACAATAATACATAAATACATAAAATGCAAACAAACATGGTAAAGGCTAACCACTTTCATAGCTATTTCATTTTTTCTTTTGGGCCAAACAAGATTTTATTTAATTCCTGATCATTTTGGAAACCAAATTGTGTTGCGTCTTTCTTGCATCAAGATTGAATTTGTAGGTAATGCCACCAATCCAGTTCTATTGCCACAGATTTAAGTTCTTGTTTAGATTTTAGATTATCTTGGTTGTCTAGAAGTTGTTTATAAGTTATTATTCTTTCATAATTCAGTAGGTTTGGATAGATTATTGCTTCTATCGTCGATAACCATTTGGGAATTTTTGGGTAGTGCTTTTAAAAAAAAAATTGAGCCAGGTTTCTAATAGGGAGCCTCTTGGGAGTGTCTTTGAAAATAGGCATGGTGTTTATGTCCCCCCCCCCCCCCAAATAAAAAGTCATTCCAGCCTATTTGGAGGTCAAATTCTTCCAATGTTAAAATTCTTTTATTTTTGAGTGTAATTACACGTGGGCACTCTGCATGCAGTTGCCATCTTGTTTTTAGCCTTTTAAAATTATTTTTATTTTATTTATTTATTTATTTTTATTAATAATTTTTTCAGCACTGCGCATGCGTGCTCACGTAGCATGGAAGGAAGCAAACTGGCAGCAAGGTAAGTTAGAACCCATCCCTGGACTGTCAGTACCTCTTGAGAAACATAGCTCTTCTGGTTGTCACATTGGTCATTAAGGGATCATTTAGTAAACTACTCTTATTGTGTAAGACATTTCACTCAGGGGTGGGTTCTGCCTTTCTGCGCTGCTGGTTCATTTCCTCATGCGCCACGCTGGTGCACTGCATGGGCGCATATTAAATGCAAAATTGCCAAGAGAGACAATTTGGGGGTATATCCAGCTGGCCTTTGCTGCCAGTTTGGTGAGCGGGGGAGGGAGTGAATTCCCGCTACTGGTTCTATAGAATCAGTCTGAACTGATTTCACTTGAAATTCAGGCTGGAAACTTGCATCTGATAACTTAAATACATATTAGGTGGGTCTGTTTTCTAGTAGGCAGGTTGCCTTCTCAGTTTCCCAAACATAGCCCTTCAAACATTTGAATTAATAAAATGTATCCCTGTGGAATCTTCCCCTAATGATAAACTCTGATATGTTGTGAATGAAATAAAAGGGATTGTATCGTTGCGTGTCAAACATGTGTGTCAAACTCGACACACATGTGTGTCAAACTCGATTTCATTGAGGGCTGCATCGAAGTTGTGTTTGACTTCAGGGGGCTGGGGTGGGCGTGGCCAGCTCAACGCCACTTGGGGATGTCTGTGGTGGCCTGAGCACTCCACCAGCGAAAACAGGCTGCCCAGCTTCATTTCTGGCTACAATGGTTTCCTGCAGAGACACCACGGGCGGGTCCTTCACTGTTTCCAGGATGGCCCAGTGGGCCAGATCTAAATATCCTGCAGACCATGGGCCTTGAGTTTGACACCCCTGCTCTACAAACTTGGACCTGAGTGGCTGAACAATGGGAGTTGTAAGTGATGTGGAATTTGTCTTTCTCTTGATGCACTGACTTTGTACTCATCAAAATTAATTTCTACTGATTTCTAGTTCTAGGATCTCTCTGCTTAATTAACCTGGATTAAGCCAATTAAACTTGTTAGAACTTAACTTTTGAAAATATGCACATAGACTTGGGCTGTTAGCAGGTCTTTGATAGTTACATCTGCTCACCACTCTCCCTGTGTAAGATGAAAAACCTATTAAAGAAGTATCCAGAAATAGAAAAACTTATTCATCTCCCAACATTTACTATACAAAGAAAATGCCATAATTGAAAAGGGGGGAAAGTTGCAAATATTCAAGCAGAATATAGCCATTGCTAAAATAGATTCCATATGGTAGATTTATGAGAAAAGCTAAAAATGGCCTGAGAATTCTGGTTGAAAGTACTTCTGGTTGAAAGATGAGATATAGCTGAATATCTAGGAAGGCCTGACTGGAAATGCCTTCTTTCACTATAAGCAGTTGTTTCATCTGCTACAAAATATTCAAAAAAGATGTTTCCACACATAGTGAATAGAAATATAGTGGCTTATAGGTAGGTCTTACAATTTAACAAATATGATAAATACTGTATAATAATTGCTTGCAAACAGATACTCTTCTTCGAAAAAAAAGTTTAATAGTCTCTGTTATGAACGGCCTCAGATTTTTTTTAATAGTTGTTGAATTAATAGTATAGTTATTAAGTGAATTTGGCTTCCCCATTTACTTTGCTTATCAGAAGACCACCAGAAGTAATCACATGTTAACTACCCAGAATCTCCTTTTTTCACAACCCTGTAGTCTTTATTTGGAATAGAGTCGGGTCGACTGGATGGAGCTGAGTGATGCCCTTCCTGACAGCAATGTGGAGTTCACAGCAGATATATTTTCTTGGAACCCTAGGAGGGAAATGTCTGCTGCTACTTAGGATTGAAATCTCAACCTTCTGAGTGGGAGGCAAGCATCTCACTCACTTGGTCACCACTCCACTCTTAACTGCCTAGAGAAATTATGCTTAAATGGAGAGAGTTTAAAATTATTCATTCATTCGATTTTTATGCTGCCCTTCTCCTTAGACTCAGGGCGGCTTACAACATGTTAGCAATAGCACTTTTTAACAGAGCCAGATACTGCCCCCACAATCCAGGTCCTCATTTTACCCAACTTGGAAGGATGGAAGGCTGAGTTAACCTTGAGCCGGTGATGAGATTTGAACCTCTGACCTACAGATCTACAGTCAGCTTCAGTGGCCTGCAGTACAGCACTCTATCTGCTGTGTTCTATATTTGAAAACCCCAGGTTTAGGTTAGCCTCAACACGGTACCGCCATGAATCTGACTGTGGCTCCTTGATCCTCAGTGAAAATGGACATGCTGAGATTAGAACTGGTCACTCTATTCATGCCTCGCACAAAATTAGTGTTAAGCTTTTCTTTCTCTGTTGATTCGAGTGGGTTCCTGTTTGGCTACAAACCCTTTGTTTTTAATCTTGCTCATTTGTACACAGCAAGTTGTAGGAATGCTGATGTCCTTGGACTGATATTTCAAAGCAAGCTGCAACAATAAACCATTTGTATGTTGTGGGTGGTATGTGTTATTTATGAACTCATCTGGAAGTTCTTGGTGAGCAAGCAATTCTTGAAGCATATTAGAAACATTGCTACTGAATGTTTTAATAGCTAAGCCAAGCATTAGTTATATAAAGGGCAGTCTCCTGCTTTAATTCTATTCCCTATATCAGTCATGGCAAATCCTTTTTTCCTCAGGTGCCGAAACAGTGTGTGCACACGCTATCATGCATATGCGAGTGCCCACACCCATAATTCAATGTCTTTCCCCCCCGGAGGCGCTCTGGAGGCCGGAAACAGCCTGTTTCCCAACTTCCGGTGGGCCCAGTGGGTTCATGATTTGCCCTCCCCAGGCACAAAGGTTTCCCTGGAGCTGGAGGAGAGTAAAAACTCCCTCCGCCATCCCCCAGAGGCTCTCTGGAAGGCAAAAACACCCTCCCAGAGCCTCTGTGCAAGTCAAAAATCAGCTGGCCAGCATACACATGCATGTTGGAGCTGAGCTAGGGCAAAGGCTCACATGCCAGCAGATACAGCTCCGCATGCCACTTGTGGCACCCGTGCCATAGGTTCGCCATCACTGCCCTATGTATTAGTAACCTTCCTTTAAGATTCCAGAGTTGTCAGTTCACTAACTCCTGTGACATTAACCAATGAGTAAGCTGGCATACCACAGAAAGTTTCATCTCATAGTTGCAGTAGATTAAGAAGTGATTAATAGGTCTGGAAGCTAGATTAAAAATTAAATTTGTTTTTAAAAAACTGAACAAAATATGCCCCAAATCTTGTGAGATTTCCGGTCTGAGCAGTCCCACTCATCAGCTTCAGGCTGATGCTTTCAGCTTTGTACTCAGGTGAACAAAGCGTGATCCGAGCTGCCATCCCTCTATAAATATTGATGGGTGGGTGTGGAGTACTGGCTCAGCTGCTTGCTGCAAGCTGTGTTGAAACTTCCTGGTTAGTTGGTGGGGTAACACCTTGAGTAATTGATTCAATTGCAGATCACGCTTTGTTTGCCCAAGCACAAAGCTGAAAGCACCAGCCTGAAGATGTAAAGTGGGACTGTGTCAAAACATCGCCAGGAATCTCTGAAATTTACACGGGAAGAAACCCGAATATGCCAAGACCTCTGCACTGTTGCATAGAGATTTACTCCATAAATGCCTTAAAGCAACAGCAGGAATGCTTGGTTCAACTAAATTTGCATTGTATATGCATGGTCCACTTCTCAAATCAGGTTAAAACTTTGCTTAAGCCTTGCAGTTTTTTTCTGTGTCTATTTTTTATTTTTATTTTTGACAAGCAGTTAGTGGGGAAGCCAATAGGGAAAGTTACAAATCATGATCACATAATGCCTTGCTTATCAGCCATACCATTTAATGATGAATTTTCTGATCCAACTGTGGTTGTAAATTGAGGGTTGCAGTCATAAATTGAGAATTGCCTGTTTCCCCCTCCAAAGGTTAGCATGTAACATTTATTAATTTGCTTTGCTCATAGTTCTTTCTACCGCTCTTGGAGTCAGATGCTTTCATTTTCCCTTTTTCTGTGTATTTTCCCCTTTAACATACTACTTTATGTGAGGTTTTTTTAGCCTTCATTGTCCTTCTTTTCCATTCTCCATTTTATTTGAACTTAAATATAAGGTTTTAAATAAGCACTTTATTTTCCTATAGGCATTTACACTTGTAATAACTTGTTCTGTGCTTCCATGCACAAATACAATTAAAAACAAGTAGACAGTATATCTTAATCTAGATTTTAAAAGATATATTTAGTAATTTCCCGCACCAGCATGTTGTTTGTCTTCATCTGGGCCATTAATTTTTAGTAAATGGAACTAATCTGATGATAGGTTCCTATTATAGGGAATAAATTAATGTAGAGTATATTTTTGTTATCCTAGAAATATAAGGTTAAAATCAAAATTATAGAATAAATGTATGTCCAATATGGATCCAAAACTATAGTTAGTAATTTTCATGTAGTATATTACAGTTACTGATTTTTTAATGAACAGAAAATTTTTCTGTGTTGTGGAATATAATCTGTGATTATACCACATGCAAATATTTCGGGAGAAGGCTGGTAAGTTATTGGTTTCTAAATTTAACTTAAGCAAGTTAATACTGAGTAATTATTCAGGATACAATAAGAAAATGTTTACATAGTCCAGATTAATTAATCACAACTTTAGAAAGTCTATTAAGGATAAGAAATATTTTTTCATCTCTCCTCTAAAAAGTGAAATTGCCACACTTATCAGAGCCCCATATCTGCGGCCAGAATTTGAAAACAACATTTAATACAACACAGTACTTAAGCAAATGGTTCAGTTGAGATTGGCATGTATGGGACTGATTGGGGTAGATTGTAGGAGTGACCCTGAAATATAATGTTATAATTTTTTATTTATCCATATATTAAATTATTGCATTTTATTCCAATCTCATTTTAAATGGTATATTTATTCAAATTTCATTTAAAATTGTATATTATTTCAATTCCATTTTAAATTGTTTTTCTAGGATTTTAGTAATTATTTTTGTTTGGAGCTCTGCCCATGGACTAATCAATAAAGTAAACTAACTACCAGTAACTAACTAACACATGTTCTAATTCAAAACTTACAAAAGCAAAGGATGGATTTTACTCTTTTTGTAGATTACAGGGTGTTCTTTCAACTATTGTATAACTACTCCGGCTGGATTTATGATCAAGCTTTTGATAATATTAGATTTTTCATTGATGTTCTTGTTTTAACTCAAAATAGATGATGCCCAGCAGCTATAATTTCTTTGGATGCTTAGAAAGCCTTTGATATAGTTTCTTGGGAGGTTTTGAAGTGGGTTTTGACTTTCTTTACGTTTTCCCCTAATTTTATACTTTGGATTAGTATGATTTATTCAACTTAAGTTATGGCTGTTTATTATTGTTACACCCTTTCCTTGGTTACGCTTCTTTCAAAGTATATTCTAAGGAGTTCCTCTTTTTCTCCTTATAATTTGGTTTTACTAACTTGAATGTATATAATTAGAAATTTTGAAACATTAATGCAATTAGAAGATGGAGAAGATACCATAAAATCTGCTGTGTCAATGATATCATGTTTTATATTTCATTTCATTACTGCTTGAGTTTGGAACAATGTCTTGGTGCTCTACATAAAGTGGGTTAAATCAGATACGATGCCATTAAGTAAGGCTAGTAATATACAAAAATATAAGGATGGGGCTTTTTTGGAATTGCTTTTATTCATCTTGCTCCAAAAATTTCCAGAAACTCTTTTGAGATGGTCAATTGAATTGATTCTAATCAACCTTCCAACGAGAGATAAACCCAACTATATATTCCAGGTCATCTAGCATGATTATTATGGATGAAAAGTATTGGAATCCATCCTTACTGACCTGTGTAAGGTTGAGTCAAGTTGAAGATAAGAGATGTTTGTGCATGTTTGTTTTACAAGGGAGAATCATTCATGCTAGTCAAACAAATTGTAAAAGAGATTTTTTTTGGGGGGGGGGTCCTTGTGTTCCTTTCCTAAATTGATGCAAAAGTTCTTAGCAATTGAAAATGTAGTCTATATTGGCATCAGAATTTGGAGAGAGGGAACTTTGGGCAAGATAGTCTAAATATTTTTATGAGTTGATTAAAAAGGGGAATACTGTAGTATATTTAGAATTTTAAAGTTGGAAAGGGCCATTTAATCTAATCTCCTGTTCAGTGCAGGAATCCAAATTTATTTATTTATTTATTTATTAGATTTGTATGCCGCTCCTCTCCGAAGACTCAGGGCGGCTCACAACAGCAAAACAGTACAAATCCAATAGTTTACAACAATTTAAAACCCTTAATATAAAAAACAATCATACATCTCAGACAAACCATACATAAAACGGAAACGGCCCGGGGAATCAATTTCCCCATGTCTAACGGCAGAGGTGGGTTTTAAGAAGTTTGCGAAAGGCAAGGAGGATGGGGGCAATCCTAATCTCTGGGGGGAGTTGATTCCAGAGGGTCAGGGCCGCCACAGAGAAGGCTCTCCCCTGGGTCCCGCCAGATGACATTGTTTCATCGATGGGACCCGTAGAAGGCCAACTCTGTGGGACCTAACTGGTTGCTGGGATTAAATTAAATTAAAGCATTTATAATGGTAGTCTAACTTCTGCATGAACACATCCAGTAAAGGGAAGTTCCCAATTGCCCTTAAGAACAAGATCATTGTCTTACCCTTAGGAAGCAACTCTTAATGTTCAATCACAAAATGTAACTTAAAACCATTCGAAGCCCAGTAATAGGTCACAGCCTTCTATGTAATATTTCTTTACTTCTTTGCCAAGATTTGTTTTGCCTTAAAAGAGGTGGCAGATCACCCATGGTCATCTTCTTTTTAGGAGAATGTACCCTTGAAAAAATTGTGTGTACGCATTGTGGGGAATAGCAGTTGCAGTTATAAAACCATCAAGGTATCATTTTCTTGAAAGATTTGAAATGTGGAAATTGGAAGATGGTGTAGAACAAAAGTTTCAGTAAACATTGAAATACACTTTTCTTACAAAAGCAAAAGATGAGAACTTCCTAGTAGGATCCTTCTTTGAAGGAGTTGCTTAGGACAGTGGTCTCCCAACTTTTCCAGCTCTGTGGATCAGCAGCAGCAGCGAGTGAGAGAGGGGATGGTTTCGCACATGCACCCACTACTTGGTACAATGGAGCTTTGCACACTCACATGCTTGCCCATCGCTTGCACAGCCCGGTTTCCAATGGACCACAGCCTGGTACCAGGTTGTGGGTCAGGGGTTGTGGGCTCCTGCCTTAGGAAAGATGATTGACTGTTACAAATCAGCTAAGCCCCTTTCCTAGACTGTCCGGCAAGAGTATTCTTGCACTTTTTACCACCACTGATAATACTGCTGCCCTACGAAATGGCCTTGACTATGTGTCACAATGGTTAAACAATTGGCAACTTCAAATCTCAACCAACAAATGCCCCCTCTTACATATTGGCAACAAAAATCAGAACACCAAATACAAGCTGGGTGGATATGACCTCAAAGATGACCCTCACTCTATCAAAGACCTAGGAGTACTCATCTCAAACAATCCAAGCCCCAGAGCTCACTGTAATAGCATTGCCAAAAAGGCATTAAGAGTTCTTAACCTAATTTTGTGAAGTTTATTCTTCAATAATACTGTTAACTGGGGCATACAAAACCTTCAATAATACTGTTAACTGGGGCATACAAAACCTTTGCCAGACCAATCCTCAAATACAGTTCATAGAATTCACACTGTATATTAGGCATTAATACAATTGAGCGGGTCCAGAGGTATTTCACGAGAAGAGTACTCCACTCCTCAGCTCACAATAGAATACCTTATGCCATTAGACTTGACATTTTGGGCTTGGACAACCTTGAACTTCGCCGCCTACAGTCTGACCTAAGCATAGTACACAAAATTGTCTGCTACAATGTCCTACCTGTCAATGGCTAATTCAGCTTCAACCACAATAATACATGGGCAAACAATAGATACAAACTCAAGATACAAGCTCCAAACTCGATTGCATAAAATACGACTTCAGCAACAGAGTGGTCAATGCCTGGAATGCTCTACCTGACTCCGTTGTTACTTCCTCAAACCTCCATAGCTTTAAACTTAAACTATCTACCATGGACCTCACACCATTCCTATAACGTCTCTAAGTGCCCCAGCGTGCCTACCATCCATGTCCTAGTGTCCAAATTTATTTGTACTCATTTAATGTGCTCATGTCCATGTTTATACTTACACCTCTTACCTGGTACATGTTTGACTAACTAAATAAATAAACATATCAAGGGGGGGATGAAATTAAATAAATAAAAATTTCTCCCTTTAGCACATCAGTTGGAAAACAGAAGGGAAGATGCTTTTCATTGCCCTGAAACAGGGAATTTAATAAACTTATGCTACTCCTGAAACACCAGGTATAATTATATAATCATTAGGTAGGAAATAATTTAATAAAACATTCCTTCTTAAAATTAATAAAGACAAATCTCAATCTCTAGATATTAAAATATATTTGTTGAAGAAAAACTGTTTAGGGGAATCTAGGGAAAGCACCAATGTCATAGGCATAGGAGTCCAGATAAAGTGTTTAAATAGAGAAGAAGTAGACTGTAAATCCTTTGTACCTTTTTTCTTTATTAGTCCAAGAATATTTGGAAACATTGTTAGCTCACTGCTAAAACTAGAATCATGGGCCAAGTGTGATACTTAGAAATGCTATTTATTTTGGGCAGTCTGCATATATTTATTAGATGTGAGCAAAATTCAGTCTATGTGTAATGAGTCACTCATTTTTTTTAACATGTTTTAAGGTTCATAATCTTGACATACGTTTCAAAGTTAATATTTGGCGTTGATCAATGGAGCATAAATTGGGGCCATGTTTGGCTGCAGTGAATCATTCCTTTTTGAAAGTTTCTGTGAATGGATACTTCTGGAAAAATTTTGAAGAACAAGAGTGACATCTTTTATTAATAAACATGCCACTATAATTATTTAAGGGAACTACTGTATATAACAACAATGTTGGCCTCTATAGCAATGTTTCTCATCCCTGGTAACATTAAGATGTCTGGACTTCAACTCCCAGAATTCCTTTGCCAGCATTGAAATCCACACATCTTAAAGTTGCCAAGGTCAAGAAATAATTCTCAACAACATACAGAAATTAATTCAGACATACTACATTAACTTGGCAGAATGAGCTGATTGTCTCGTTAAGAATAAGGACACTTTCATATTACCAGTTTTCATGGAACAAACCATATGGAACAGTTTAAAACTGACCCAGATGTTTAAGTAACATTGCCAACCTTAAAATGTTGAAAACACCATAGGAGACCTATTGTACCCGAAGAAAAATAATGTACTCAGCTGCCCGTCCAACATCCAAATATTTAATGTAGTACAGGGTTTATGTAGTCTGGTTTTCAAATTTAACAGAAAAGCGGTGCAAAAAATACACTTAAAGTCAGGGGGGGAAGAAACTGAAAGAAAATGCAAAAAACAAAGGCAGTTGATGATTTTTTTAAAAACACAAAAGAAAAATATATGCATAGTTTGAAAAATTGTAGACCCAGAGATAACATGTACTATTCTCCATGGATGATTTGAAATTATGTGTAAAATGATATAGAGAAATACAATCACTTTTAATTAAATTCAAATTTTAATGCAATCAAAATAGATGATTATTATTATTATTGTTGTTGTTGTTGTAGTTGTTAGTACAACACAGCAAACGAGATCACTATGCTGGATTTCGTATTTCATCATCAGTTGGGCGCTTCCCAAGCACCTAGGACTGCGTGATATAGCGGTGAATTATGTGTGCCGATCCCAGTAAAGTGGCTTTTTGCAATTGACAGATGGAGATTTGGTCAATTCCAATGGTTTTCAAATGTCCACTGAGATCCTTTGGCACTGTGCCCAGTGTGCCAAGGACCACTGGGACCACTTTCACTGGCTTAAGCCAGAGTTGTTGCAGTTCGATTTTTAGATCTTCATATTTCACTAATTTCTCTAGCTGCTTCTCCTCAATTTTGCTGTCTCCTGGGATTGCAATGTCGATGATCTATACTTTCTTTTTCTCCACAATCAGCATGTCTGGTGTGTTATGCTTCAGAATTCGGTCAGTTGGAAGTCAGAAGTCCCACAGTAGTTTTGCTTGCTCATTTTCGACCACTTTTTTGGGCTTATGATCCCACCAGTTCTTTGCCCCTGGTAGATGGTAGTTCTGGCATAAGATCTAGTGGATCATCTGTGCCAGAGCGTCGTGTCTATGCTTGTAGTCAGTCTGTGTGATCTTTTTGCAGCAGCTTAGTATGTGATTGATTGTTTCATCTGTTTCTTTAGAGTCTGCATTATTATTATTATTATTATTATTATTATTATTATTATTATTATTATTAATTAGATATGTATGCCGCTCTTATCTGAAGACTCGGAATGACTATACTAATATCTAATTTATCTAATATTTAGATTAGATATGATTACAACACTGAAATTAAAAGGAACAAAAATTTATATTCAGTTGGAATTGAATCAAGTTATAGAATGATGCTAAAATCAAGGCATTGACTATTGAGCAAAGTAAATAATCTTTTGCATGCTGAATTGACAAAGAAAACCAGCTCCAGATATGTAAAACAATTTAGAAATATTTAAAAATCTGGTATGAAAATCTCAGTCTTCGGAGAAGGGCGGTGTTATGTCCAGAAAATTCTACAATATTCTGTTACTGGGGAAAGCTAAAAAACTTAGAGTTGTTAAGCAGAATAAGCTGTATGTATTGAAAGTTGTTTACCTGCTCCTGATTGGCTGCCACGGTTTGGCACCAAGATTGTAGTGCTGTCAAGCGTCGCTTGTTGCCGGGGTAGAAAGTATAAAAGGAAGAATGCCACCGGTGTTACGTGCTCTTCCCTGGCTCGTGTCTGAGTGAAAGTGTATCCGCGTCTAGTTAGAATCCTGCAGAAATAAAGATTTGAAGTTAACTACTGTGTTCCAGGTTATTTCAGGCAGCATACAAATCTAAATGATGATGATGATGATTATGTATAAAATCAATCCATTAATGCATAGGTGTACACTATACACAACAGATATTTTTGGCTAGATACAATCTACAATCTATGGTTTAGATTTCAGAACTCCCAAATATATTGTAACATGTCATGTACCACACCTTCAAAGAGGCATAGATCACTTGAAACAGCCAAAAGATATGGGACGGTTGTAGTTTGCTGCAATATACCAGAGTGATGAAAATAGAGGTCGTAATATATAAAAGCAAGCAGGAAGATGCTTAAAAATATTTGCAAGGAACACAATTTGAATCAAAGGCAGCATACAAAACTGGACAGCAAAAAACAAAACAAAACATATTGACTCTGCAGTCAATATGTGAAAAAACAGAAGGTGCGTTCTTCAATAACAAAACTTGGCAATGGTTTCAGAATGGACCATCAAGAAGGAAATGGAAAGATTGCTAATTGTAGACCAAGAACAAATTATAGCAAGAAATGCCATGAAAACAAAAATTTAAGAAATGGAAAACAACAGCAAATGTGCAAAGAGCAAAGAGAAAAACAAAGACTGTGATCACCTAATAAGCAGATGTGGCAAAATTGCCCAGACAGATTATAAAACAAGATATGATTATGTAGCAAAAATTGCACATTGCAATTTAAAGAATGGGTTTGATTTTCTAAAGTATTGGTATGACCATAATGTTGACAAAGTGCTTCCAGAATGACTATGTAATTATTTTATGCGACTTTGTATTTCAGAGGGACCAACTTCTAGGACATTGTAGTAGTTGAAAAAATAGGTGCAGCAATATGAAGTTAGAACAGTGTAGCTAAATCAGAATCAAAAAATATTGCAAATATTGGGGCTTAATTAATGAGATACATAGATTATAAAATAAACTAGCAAATGTTTCCCTATAATTTCTCAATCAATAATAGAAGCTACAACGATTGAATTGTCAAAACAGCCAGAAAAAAATAGAATAATCTGATTTCACAATATTTGATTTAGGAAAAATAACTGCTTGGAACCACATATATATTGTGACAGAATTTGAACAATTTGTAAGTTTTGGAACAAAGCTGGAAATTTAAATTTCCAGCATTTGCAGGCCATTCAGAAGAGAATATATATGTAATAGCCAGAAATAAATAATGGTGTTTTATGACGTGACATTGGTGCCAACAAATCTTTTTTCCTTACTATTCTTAATTAAGATAACCTCTCCCCCCCTCAAGGATATGGTTAGCTGGGAAGATGAAATTGGATGGAAAAGGATTGGGTGAACATCAGTGATGTATTGCCTTCCAAGCGTGTTATGGTTAAAACTCCAAAACCAGCAAGATTAGTGAGGAATTCTGGAGGACTGTCAGCCTTCCCAGGGAAACCAGACAGGAATCACAACTAGATGAGCTAATTCTACTAATTTAAGGCTCATTAACAAAATCTTTCAAGTCTGAAAATAGAAACTTCCCACAGCCATTTTTAACCAACCTGATTAATTAGGCTGGGCCCTTCTGAAGTTTTTTCCTCTGGCTGTTAATCCATTATCACCTCCTTCCTTTCTTGTTTCCGTACAGTATTCTATCCTTTCGTCCCCCAAGGATATCCTCACTTATATCACTTGCAGAAAGGTAGGCAAGAGCACAATATTTGTTTATTTTTATTTTTTACTTTATTAGATTTGTTTGCCACCCGTCTCATCATGTGGTACCTTTTGTTGGAACCAACCTATTTTGCTCAACTACATTCTGAATAGTTATATCTAATGCCTTAGTTCTGAGACAGTGAACAGGTTCCCAGTAAACTCTAATGTTCTCATTTTGGAAGTTTCTTATATATTCCTGGAACATGGATCTAACTGGCTTCCTCTATTTGTATCAGTGGATTGCCAGATGCTCCAACACAAAACATGCTCTTGCCAGATGCTCCAACACAAAACACACTCAATTATAGCAACGTTGGGATTGCTATTGTGTAATTGAAGCTGAACAGTGAGTTCAGTAAACATATAAAACAATTGTCCACTGGAATGTTCAATAATATAACTTCCCACAAAGGCTTTGGTATGCTCAGCAAATTAGTTTTCCATCTTTATTGCTCTGCTGTTAAAATGAATGGGTTTATCTTTCTGATTTATTTTCCAGCTTTTTCTTCTAAGGGGAAATGGAAAATTATGTGGTCCATCCACTGAAATAAAAGAAATAAGACGCTTCTATTTTCTCTCATTCTTTTTTTTTTTAAGTAATTGCCAACCAGCTCTCTTGGAGGAAAAAATTTATTACCTTCCAGAATAAAACACACAGAAAGAAACAAAGGGCACAGCCAGGTGGCCACCTTAAAGTACTTAGAGGACTCTCCAGATTTCAAGCTAAAGTATTCTGGCATAAGTTGAACTAAGCTTTTATTCTTTCTGTCATAGGAACAAGAATGGCCCCTTATTGCTTTAGCACAGGCTAAATTAAAGAATTAATGGACTATCCTGACTTATTTTCTCCTCCCACCAAACATTAAACTGGGAAGGGGGAGGAAACCCACCAATCTTTCTTCTTAATATGCAATAGGCCTAACAAGAGACAAGTTTTGAGGGATGGTTAGCCATTTGTTAAAACCTAATACTTGAGCCAGATGTGGGGTGGGGTGATGTCTGGCAGAGAAGTAGGGTGTCCACTCTTTACTAACCAGGCCTCCAATCCTACCCAGATGGTTCATGAAACTGGATCTGATGGAAGTGATGAGTTTCTTTGGATGCTGCTGAATCAAAGCATCTTGGTTAAAATAAAAACTGCCTTAAACAGGACTTGGCAACTGTGCTTGGTTCTTTTTGAGAAGCTCTTGATATATTTTCAAGGAACCCTGGCTTTCTGAGAACATACTTTGAAACTATTGTTGAATAGCCAGTGAGTGGGGAGATTTTAAACGTATAATCTTATTAATTTTTCCAGTCAAAAAAGAAGAAGTTATTAACACAATCCGAGTTTCCACTTTGAAAATTTAAACTATTATCCTCAATTATATGATCGGCTGTCTTCTTTAAATCCATAGGTACTAGAGAATAAATAAATAAATAAATTCAACTTCTGTTGAATCCCAAAGTCTATATGCTCTTCTATCCAATGCTCTTCTTGAATAGTCATTTAGCACAAATCAGGAGTGACTGTTAGGTCATCTTCTTCTAATCAGAAGTAAAAGAGTTCCCTCCATTAGCAAACCCTACCTGGCTTAGGACCAGATTATCTTCAGGACCGTCTTCTGCCTCATGTATCCCAGTGGCATGTTAGGTCCTACAGAGTCAGCCTTTTCCAGGCCCCATTGGCCAGACAATGTCGACTGGTGGGGCCCAGGGGAAGAGCCTTCCTGGTCCTCTGGAACAAACTCCCTCCAGAGATACGTATCGCCTCCTCGCTCTTGGTTTTTCGTAAAGCTTTAAAAACCTACCTTTGCTGGGGGGCATGGAGGGCATGAGTGATGAGACTGTCTCCAGACGATGTGAGATACGATTGGATTGGATGAATGTGTGTGAGTGTACATGGGGTCTTTTAAAATGTTTTAGTAAATTTTCATATTTTATAATTATTAGATTTCTTATATATTGTTATATTTAATGTTGTATGCTGCCCTGAGTGTACCTTGAGAAGGGCGGCATAGAAATCTAATAAACAAACAAACAAACAAAAATTAATTGTTCTTGATAAAATAAAAAAGATGGAAAAGAGGTTGTTTGTTTGTTTGTTTGTTTATTTACTTACTCATTTACTTATTTATTTATTTATTATTTGATTGATTTGTATGCCGCCCCTCTCCGAAGACTCGGAGCCGTTAGATTTCCAGGAAGCCTCTTCCTGCCCATACATTCAATGGTTTTGTTTTCTAATCAGCAGCATTTTTTTTCTTAAAATGAAGAATAAAAATTTGCCATCGTTACAAACAATTATAAATAAATAAAGTGGCAACAGCTACTTTGAACTCCACCTCAGACTCATGTTGTCCTTTCTTCCAAATTATTTACTGTCCCTGAAATACATTTGGCTGGATATCAACAGCTAGGAAGGTGTGAAATGAGAAAGAGCTGTCATTATTTTAAGACTTTGTTCACAAGCAGTTCATCTTTATTCTGATAGAGACATATTGTCTAAAAAAAAAAGGCAGGAAAGATTTTTAGTAGTCGAGGCAATCACTGGTTGCAGTCAGTCCTGAAGAATAAATAATAGTTAAGCAAAATCCCCAAAGGATTATGCTTTAATGGATATGACAGACTTAGTCTATTGCAGATCCAATATATCCAGTGGAGAGATGGATTTCAGCAGGTTTTGACCAGTTCTGGAGAACAGTTTACGAAAATTTTGAGTAGTTCGGAGAACCGGTAGAAATTTTGAGTTGTTCGGAGAACAAATAAATACCATCTTTGACTGGCCTCACCCCCATTTATTCTCTGCCTCCTAAGCAATGTTCCCTCTATGCTGCGCTGCTGCGCAGCTGCACAGCTACACAGCCATGTACATAACAAGAGAACAGCACATGGCAGTTTCCAACTGCTGCACACCATTTTCTAATATCAGACGCTGCTTGACTGCATGTCCATGCACATGACTAGAGAACAATGCGCAGCAGTTTCCAATTGCTGCACACTATTTTCTATTGGTTAGGGCAGTGTTTTTCAACCAGTGTGCCGTGGCACACTAGTGTGCCGCAAGACATGGTCAGGTGTGCCGCGAAGCTGAGAGAAAGAAAGCAAGAGAGAGAGAAAGAGAACAAGAGGAAGAAAGAGAGAGAGCAAGAGAGAAAGAAAGCAAGAGAGAGAGAAAGAGAGGGAGGGAAGGAGAGAGAGAAAGACATAGAGGGACGTAGGGAGGGAGAGAAAGAGAGCAAAAAAGAGGAAGGAAGAGAAAGAAAGAGGGATGGAGAGAGAGAGAAAGAAAGAGGAAGGAAGGGAGATAAAGAGGGAGGGAAAAAGAAATAGAGCGAAGGGGAGGAAGAGAGAGAATTTTTTTGTCCAAACTTTTTTTAGCCCCCCCCCCCCCCCCCCCCAATGTGCCCCAGGGTTTCGTAAATGTAAAAAATGTGCCGCGGCTCAAAAAAGGCTAAAAATCACTGGGTTAGGGGGACCATTGTTTCCGAGTCCCAGTTGATTGGGATTTTGCAGTAACCCCCCCCCTGGAATGGGGTGGGAATGGAGATTTTACAGTATCCTTCTCCTGCCACGCCCATCAAGCCACAACCACCAAGCTATGCCCACAGAACTGGTACTGGTAGTAAAAAAAATTGAATCCCACCACTGATCCAGTGGCTAAATCTGATGGTCTTTTCAGTGAACTGAATCTATTTATGATTAAAATGGAGAGTACATGCATAAATCCCTTGTGGAATTGTAGTATTGAACTAAGCACTTCTTGCACTTCAGTTAAAGTGAAAATATTTTACATATGTTTCTTTTCTTTACCTGCATCTGGGCATTAACAGTAAACTAGAATGAAAATTGTTCATCCAGGATTTTATAAAACTACTATTGCCTAAAAGAGCATGATATAAATTTATTTTAGTACTTTTCTCTTTCTTCTATTGCAGTGGTTCTCAACCTTTATAATGCCGCGACCCCTTAATATAGTTCCTCATGTTGTGGTGACCCCCAACCATAAGTCTAGTGCCAATTCTCCCAAGAAAGCTTTAAGCTGATTAGCCGGAAGGTCAGATTGGTCGGATTGTAAAAATATGTTCCGAGGCACCAGAATAGAAGCTTTAGTTCCTAACATAATGGGAAATTTGTCTTTTTCCAATGGTCTTAGGTGACCCCTATGAAATGGTCATTCAACCCCCCAAAGGGGTTCTAACACCCAGGTTGAGAACCACTGTTCTATTGGCTAGTTACATATTTATGTAACTATTTCCCACTTATCTGATTTACTCTGGTTCTGAGGTGTTTGGCATAACACAGACACTACTTATGTATTATGGATATTTTAAGAGGGAATTCAGAAATGATGAAATGGTAGGGGGACCAGTGCATAAAAAAGTAAGCATGGATATATTTGTCGCATGGGTATTCTAACTAAATTTTATTTGTTTGTTTGTTTTGTCACATATGTATTGATGGTATGCAAAGATATAATATTTATATACATGATACTAGTAAAAGAGAAATATTAGGACAGGGGACTGCCCCAAATTTCACCAACAAATGTAGTAAACAGAATGGAAAACAAATTAACCTACTCTTGATTATTATTCAATCAGAGGTTTGTCCTAAAAGGCAAACGCTTGATCTTGTTTTGACCTTCCGTAGGACTACAGGAACTTTCCCAGGTTGCAAAGAAACATTCCTGGATGGAGGGGGGGGGGGGCGTCAAGGATTGGGGCATCTATGATCATGTGCTACTAGCACACAAGATAGTGTTTATTGTGGAAGAGCAATGAATGGGGTCAATTACACTGTACAAAGATAGCCAAATACAGTCTTTGAATGTTTTTATCTTGAAGACACAGCAAGAAAGTTAATCTTAAAATAGACTAAGAAAAATAAAACATTGTTGAGTCAGCTGTTGAAAATACATGTAATTGCCAAGTTCCACTACTTGATTTTCTGAAAATATAGCCTCTGCATACAGTATCGCTATGTGGTTGCTTCCTGTGCAATGCCTGCAGTTTGATAGAATCTATAGGCAAAGGCAAGAGAAACATATGCTAAATATACCATCCATGCCTCTTCCATAGTAGCAACAACCAGCTTTTGATAAAGAACAGTGGCCAAAGGTTTGCTTCTCACTTGATAACCTGTAGTCCTGAACTTACGAACACAAGTGAGCCCAAAATTTCTTTTTGCTCACTCAGTTACGTTATGTTGGCCCATTTACAACTATTACAACTTTCTTGCCAGAGTAGTTAAATGAATCACTTCACTTGTTAAGTTAACATTTATTTATTTATTCAACTTCTATGCCGCCCAATCTTGAAGGACTCAGGGCGGCTTACAATAATAATATAAATACAAATACAAATAGATACAGAACAATAAGAAGAAGTCAAATATAATATGTAGAACTATAAAACTCCATAATAAAAAAGAACCCATTAATTACAAAACAGTCATAATCACATCATACATATCATTCATACAGTGTGGCCCTGTCAGTTGTTAGTTCATAGCCCCCCAGGCCTGTCGGGAAACCAGGTCTTAGAAACATAGAAACATAGAAGTCTGACGATAGAAAAAGACCTCTAGTCTGCCCTTTTACTATTTTCTGTATTTTATCTTAGGATGGATATATGTTTATCCCAGGCATGTTTAAATTCAGTTATTGTGGATTTATCTACCACGTCTGCTGGAAGTTTGTTCCAAGGATCTACTACTCTTTCAGTAAAATAATATTTTCTCATGTTGCTTTTGATCTTTCCACCAACTAACTTCAGATTGTGTCCCCTTGTTCTTGTGTTCACTTTCCTATTAAAAACACTTAGTTTAGTTTAGTTTAGTTTAGTTTAGTTTATTTAGATTTGTATGCCGCCCCTCTCCGCAGACTTCCCTCCTGGACCTTATTTAACCCTTTAATATATTTAAATGTTTCGAGCATGTCCCCCCCTTTTCCTTCTGTCCTCCAGACTATACAGATTGAGTTCATTAAGTCTTTCCTGATACATTTTATGCTTAAGACCTTCCACCATTCTTGTAGCCCGTCTTTGGACCCGTTCAATTTTGTCAATATCTTTTTGTAGGTGAGGTCTCCAGAACTGAGCACAGTATTCCAAATGTGGTCTCACCAGCACTCTATATAACGGGATCACAATCTCCCTCTTCCTGCTTGTTATACCTCTAGCTATGCAGCCAAGCATCCTACTTGCTTTCCCTACCGCCTGACTGCACTGTTCACCCATTTTGAGACTGTCAGAAATCACTACCCCTAAATCCTTTTCTTCTGAAGTTTTTGCTAACACAGAACTGCCAATGCAATACTCAGATTGAGGATTCATTTTCCCCAAGTGCATTATTTTACATTTGGAAACATTAAACTGCATTTTCCATTGCTTTGACCATTTATCTAGTAAAGCTAAATCATTTACCATATTACAGACGCCTCCAGGAATATCAACCCTATTGCACACTTTAGAGTCATTGGCAAATAGGCAAACCTTTCCTACCAAACCTTCCCCTATGTCACTCACAAACATATTAAAAAGAATAGGACCCAGAACAGACCCTTGTGGCACACCGCTTGTAACCTGTCTCTGCTCAGAATACTCTCCATTAACAATAACTCTCTGATGTCTACGCTTCAGCCAGCTGCAAATCCATTGAACTATCCTGGGATTAAGTCCAATCTTCACTAATTTATCTATCAGCTCTGTATGTGGAACCGTATCAAAGGCTTTGCTGAAGTCCAGGTAGGCAATATCCACAGCACCACCTTGATGCAACACCTTTGTGACATAGTCAAAGAAATCAATGAAATTAGTCTGACATGATTTGCCTTCAGTAAAGCCAGTAAAGTCTTCGTGGCCTTACGGAAGGCCAGTAGGGTGGGAGCAGTACGGGCATCAGGGGATAGTTAGTTCACATACTATCTGTTTTAGTCAGGGGCGGGCTACCATTCTCCCCTGCACTGCTCGGAGAGTCCAATGTGGGTTGTTCTTCAGCCTCATTGGCAGGGACTGAGTTAAAAATTAACATAATTATTATGTCCCGCCCACCTCTACCTCCCTAGGTTCAGTCTTAAAAACTCAGTCATAGTGTAGGGACTATGAGTTTTCTTCTCCAGAAGGAGAGGATTTTTCTTTAAG
Source organism: Erythrolamprus reginae (assembly GCF_031021105.1). Classification (NCBI taxonomy): domain Eukaryota; kingdom Metazoa; phylum Chordata; class Lepidosauria; order Squamata; family Dipsadidae; genus Erythrolamprus; species Erythrolamprus reginae. The sequence continues at coordinate 128,788,762 of NC_091952.1, read as the reverse complement.
GTTTTTAAGTTTTCCTAACTAATGAATTTTTTTCTCCCTTTCTCCACAGGAGGAAGACTTCTAGCAGTGAGAGCCACTGCCCTCCGGGGTATTGCTCTCCGACTCTTCAATCCCTGAGAGGCCACTGCTCTCTGGAGTATTGCCTTGTGGACAGGGTTTGCTGGTTTGGGGTCCCTGACGTCCGCGATCAGACCCCCCCCCAACTAATTACCAGCGCAATGAACCTCCGAGCATCGGTACCTACCGATCAGAGGAGCTGCCAGCACTTAGTTATTCCCCCAAAGGGGGAATCAGCTGGAGAGGCGATCTCGACGACTCACAAGCAGCAAAATGCTGATCGCATCGGCACTGAGGAGATCAGCTGTTCGGCGGCGTTCTGTTATTGCGCCTAGCTAAATTACTGATTGCATTGATAAGGAGGACACAGCGATCGGAGAGCTGAAGGGGGGGGGCTAAAAAGCGAGATTGCCAACTGCCATTTTGGTGCACAGCAAAGCCGGCTGGGGCCTCTCCAAGCCCTTTCAGAGGCAGAGCTTTTTCCCGCCTGACGTCACGGCCGCCATATTGCAAGGGCTGACAAGGCAGAATAGCTCGGTTCCTGTAGCCTACCTCACAGCCGCCATATTGAATCTGGGCGTTACCACGGCAACTGAGGCCAATTTGAACCTCTGCCTGGCTCTCAGCCACTCACGAGCGAGGGATTGATGACACGTTATTTAGGGGACACGAATCTCACCAGTCCTCCATTTTGCTTGCATTGAGCAGCAGCCTCGTGTGATTTCTACTGTGAGTGTTTCCCCAGCTATGTCTCAACCACCCCAAACTAGCCCCGGCGCTCCTGTGGCCTCCTCCTCCAAGAATAAAAGTAAGGACAAGGGGCCCAGCACAAAATCTAAGGGGAAGAGCTCTCAGTCCTCCAATGCCCTAAAGGAGGCTGAGAAGAAAATAAAGGCCCTCGAGGCCCAGCTGGAAAAGGCTAAACCGAGACAAGGGCCTAGCCCCTCAGCCATGGTGATTCCACCCATTTATCAAAGCCCGCTGGGTCCTCCTCCCTTGCCAACAGCCACCTTCGAGGGGCCTACCTTTCAAGGCGTTGGGGGTCTTTCACCAGACCGCCCATTAAGTGCCTCCCAACCTCCAGCAGCTGCAGCTACCTTTACACCCACGGCAGCAGGACTCAGGGGGCCCACAGATAACTGGCAAGCCATATCTCCCTCAGTACAAGACATGAAAGCTTCTAGCAGCGGGTAAAGTGCCCACATCCTGGCCAGCCGTCTTTTGAGCATTTGTCAAAGTCAGTGTGGTCCTGGCCTTGTTTAGGAGAACCCTGAAAAGGGATGCCTTGAATAAGCCTGCTAGTACAGGCTGTTCTGGTAAGGTGGCTTCATCCCCTGACAGTTCATTCTCTGGATCTGAAAAAGCCTCTCTGAACTCCTGCTCCTCCTGAAAGGAGTCATGCAAGGAAGGGGCAGGTGCAGGGGCTGACCAAATATCCTGCCTGCTGGGGCGAGGTGGTAGTGGGGATTGCTAGACTCATTAATGAGCCTCAAAGGGAATCAGAAAATATCCCTGCAGTGCCTATATTTGCAGAAAACATAAAGAGGCCCTGGCAGCAACCAGCAGCAGCTCTGGGTCCCTCAGCCTTGGACAAGAAGTTTTACTCCTTCGATCCAGAGATAGAGGACTTGCTCCAATACCCGGCTGTGGATACCCCGGTTACCTCACTAATATCCAATGCCCTGGTTCCATCGGAAATGGCGGATGGCTTGCGGCCCGACGATAGGAAGGCCGAAAACCTGATCCGGAGAATGCACCAGCTCTGCGCCTGGTCCTTGAGAGCAGCGATGGCAGCATCCTTCTTCAACCGGGCCTCAATCCTTTGGCTTCGAGACATCCTCCCCAGGCTTGGCCCGGAGGACGCTCGCCTTCGCCAAGACATTAATAAATTGATCGCCTCCACAGAGTTCTCCGCCGATGCCACCTTGGCTGCTTCAAGGTTTTCATCCCGGGCGATGGCTACCAACCTTTCCACTCGACGCCTAATATGGCTCCGCTCCTGGCAAGTGGACGCCAAATCGAAATGGCGCCTAGCAACCGCGCCCTACCAGGGGACCAAGCTCTTCGGAGAATCATTGGACAAAGTCTTAATCGAGGATAAAGACAAGAAAAAGGTACTGCCAAGGTCAGCGAGGAGGCAAGACAGGAGGGCGGCCCCATATTACAGAAGGCAGCCCTTTCGAGCGGACACGGCCGCGCCCGCGGCCTCAAGCACCAGGTCCTATGGACAGAGCTCCTACACGCAGCCATCCTTCAGGTCGGACAGAACAGGTTACGGAGACAGAAACCGACAGTTCCAGCAGTCCCGCAGATCCTTTCGGGGCGGGAACAGAGGAGGGTACCGCAAACAAAAATGACTCACCCATCGAGGTACCCATAGATGGACGCCTGCAGTCCTTCTCAGGCTCTTGGGCGGCTATTTCCACCGACACTTGGGCGCTAGATACCGTGACAAACGGTCTGCGCATCAATTTCCTACAGACCCCTCCAGACAGATTTCTGCAATGCCCAACGCTATCTCAACCAAGACGTTCCCTGATTGCCAGGGAAGTACAACACCTGTTGGACATCGGGGCGATAGAACCGGTGCCAGTACGTCAGCAAGGGCACGGGTTCTACTCTATCGTGTTCGTGGTCCCCAAGGCGTCCGGCGGCTGCCGCCTGATTCTAAATCAGCTGAACATCTACGTTCGCTACCAACGTTTCAAGATGCACTCCTTGCAGTCAATCCTGGCATCCATCCGGCGCCACGACTGGATGACTTCCATCGACCTCAAAGAGGCGTACCTGCACGTACCAGTTCATCCGCATCATCGACGTTTTCTCCGCTTTTGTATACAGGACCAGCATTTCCAGTACATGGCAATGCCCTTTGGACTTTCATCGGCCCCCAGAGCTTTCACCAAGCTCCTGGATGTGTTGACAGCCGACCTGAGAACCAAGTCCATTCGTCTCTTGGCCTACCTGGACGACGTAATCATCTTGTCCAGCAGTCCTCAACAGGCCAGGCTAGATCTACAATGGACAATACAATCTCTAGAGACCTGTGGCTTCACGATCAACTATGTGAAAAGCCACCTGAATCCAACCAGACAGCTTTTACATCTGGGAACTCTGATAGACTCTGCAGCCGGAATCGTTTACCTGTCATCAGAGAGGCAGCAGAGGGTGAGGACGCTGATAGCTTCCATTCAGCACCGCACCAGGGTCCCCTTGGCCCTTCTATCCCAGCTGCTGGGAGTCTTCATTTCCTGCATCAGCATCGTCCCATGGGTGCGGCTGCACACCCGCCCGCTTCAATGGCTCCTCCTCCCCTTCCAAAGAGCACGCATGAGCCACTCCAAACACCTGGTACGTCTCACGTTACCGATCCATCACTCTCTGCCCTGGTGGACGTCCCAAGCGCGAACCAGAGGCTCTCCCTTCCTACACCATTGGGAGGTGACGATTACTACAGATGCGAGCCTCTCCGGCTGGGGAGCACATTGCAGTTCCAGAGTGGCCCAGGATCTCTGGACAGCAGACGACCTGAGGGACCCCAATATAAACCTGCTGGAACTAAGGGCAGTCTTCAAGGCACTCCACTCCTTTTCAGACTGGATAGAGGGACAGCACGTCCTCGTCATGACGGACAACGTAGCGACGAGGGCCCATATAAATCATCAGGGAGGTACGAGGTCGGGCCGTTTGATGGAAGAAGCTCATTCCCTGATGTCTTGGGCGGAAACACACCTGGTCTCGATCCAAGCAGAACACATCTCAGGATCAGACAACACCCAGGCGGATTGGTTGAGCCGCACAACAATCGACCCGGGGGAATGGTCATTGAACCCGGAGGTTTTTCAGGACATTATACATCGTTACGGGGAACCGGTAGTGGACTTGTTCGCTACCCACCTCAACAACCAAGTGGCCTGATTCTATTCCCGGTTCCCGTGCCCGGGAGCCGACCGTATCAATGCGCTCCTCTCCCCATGGCCAAGGGGTCTACTCTATGCCTTCCCTCCGACTTGCCTTCTACCCAGGGTAGTCTCCAAGATACTCTCAGAGTGGGCGGAGGTGATCCTGGTCGCCCCATTTTGGCCCAGGCAACCATGGTTCGTGGACTTGATGGACCTCTCAACCTCCCCTCCGTGGAGGATCCCATACCACAGACTCTCCCTCACCCAGGGGTCGTTAGTGCACCCAGACCCTCAGTGGTGGAGACTTGCCATGTGGAAATTGAGGGGGACCGCTTGAGGGCGGAATCTCTGTCGGAAAAGGTCATTCATACCATCCAATCGGCTCGACGGCCATCAACAACTCGCATTTATCAAGTGACATGGGCAGCGTTTTGTAGATTCTGCAGAGCTTGAGAGATCCCCCCTCACTCATCCTCCGTCTTACATCTATTGGACTTCCTACAGAAGGGGCTAGACGAAGGGCTGACCCCAAACAGCCTTCGCAGGCAGGTGGCAGCTATCGCCACGGTCTTAAGACCAGACCCCCTTCACCCAATCTCCCATCATCCATGGGTTAAAGACTTTCTCCGGGGGGCCTCGAATCTCTCTCCTCCGGTTATCCATCACTTCCCATCCTGGGACTTGACTTTGGTCTTACAGGCCCTTACAGGACCACCTTTTGAACCACTGAGAGAAATCACGCTTCGCCTTCTATCAATCAAAGTGGCGTTCTTAGTGGCCATCACATCTGCTCGCAGGGTGTCGGAGCTTGCGGCATTGTCAGTCCGGCCGGACCTTTGCGTGTTCCACCCAGATCGGGTTACTCTTCGGTTGGATCCCAGTTTTCTGCCGAAGGTCAACACAAGATTTCATAGGTCCCAGGACATAATATTACCGGACTTTTGTACCCACGGCTCACACCCGTCAGTCTTACGCTGGCACAAAGTGGACGTCCGTAGAGCGCTAAAGATTTACATTCGATGGACCAGCTCTTTCAGGAAATCAGAAGCATTATTCGTTTCCTTCTTCCCAGGATCCATGGACAGCAAGGTGTCTTCGAAAACTATCAGCCGATGGATCCGGTCCTGCATCATGGAAGTATACAGGACACGAGGTACACCTTTGCCAAGGACAATCACGGCTCACTCTACCAGAAGTGCAGCCACCACAGCTGCCTGGAACACACAGGCGTCGATCGATGACATCTGTCGGGCCGCAACCTGGGCGGCCCCCACGACTTTCATCAGACATTACCGTATAGACACGTTCGCTTCATCGGAAGCGGGATTCGGTCGCAGAGTGCTGCAACGGGTTTGTGTTCAGACACCCCTGGTCCAGCCTATCCCGCCCTAGTTTGTTTGCTTGGGTATATCCCACATTGGACTCTGCGAGCAGTGCAGGGGAGAAGGACCGTTGAACTTACCTAAACGGTCTTCTCGCTGCACTGTGAGGAGAGTCCAAACCCTCCCGGCTTCTTGGCCCAGGGGTTCAGTTCGTTCACAGTTAACTTCTTAGTTAATAAAGTTCGTTTGCTTACACTATTCCTTCGTTTTTCTTGACTGAACCTAGGGAGGTAGATGTGGGCGGGACATAATAATCATGTTAATTTTTAACTCAGTCCCTGCCAATGAGGCTGAAGAACAACCCACATTGGACTCTCCTCACAGTGCAGCGAGAAGACCGTTCAGGTAAGTTCAACGGTCCTTCCCAGCCCTACCGGAAAGTGCTGGGAGTGTGCGTGCCCCCCCTTTGCACCCCCACACCCTGCGTGCATGCACCCCCACATGGGATTCAACTCCTGCACATGTGCAGAAGCCTAATCTCACACGAGGGTGAGATTTCTGGGGGGGGGGTTGTTTCTGCGCATGCGTAGAAGCAAAAAACCTGGTATTTTTTAACCGGAATTGCTCCGGCTGCTTGTGCACGTGCGTGCACAAGCAGCTGGAACCAGAATGGGCCTACGCGCTCAGCTTTCCATAGCAGAACGATGGTTCTGGGCATTCTGGCTGGAGCCCATGACTGGCTCTAGTTCAATACTGATTAATATTACTATGACATTAGTTCCCAAATCCACCCCTTGCATGGGTAGAAATTTTATAGCGAAAGAATCAAATCTGAACCAAGGATGAATTTTCTCAAAGGACTATGTAAACCAGTTTACCAGGGGTGGGTTCTAACCTATCTCACTGCCGGTTCACTTCCTTCCACGCCGTGTGGCCACGCATGCACAAAGTGTGTGGGAGCATGTGCACTGCCGAAAAATTTTAAAAAAATATTAAAAAGCCAAAACCCAAATGGAGATGCATGCGCAGTGCCAGAAACTCAGCTTCTATGCATGCACAGAAGATAAAAACCGGAACCCTGATCCCAAATTTCCCCCCCCCCAAAATATCCATTTAAAAAAAAAAAGATGGTAGCATCCACCAACCTGCACTGACAGAACCGGTTTTGTGACATCATTAGGACATCACCAGCAGTTTGCTACAGGTTCTATAGAACCAGTACAAACTGGGAGGAATCCACCTCTGCAGTCAACACATTATCAGTTTTGAAACGTATCTACTAGCCCAAATCATTATCCACAACCTGTGAGACTTTTTATAATAATTTTTATTAAATTTCTTCATTAAAAAACACATAACATACAATTTTTTAAAAACCTCATACAAACCTCACCTGTGAGACTTTTATTGATTTTTACGCTCTGCATTGACAAGAAACAGATGTCCTTTCAATCGATTTGAAGTTCTTCTGTTCTTCCATAGGTATTGTGGATTATTTTACTCATTTAAATTAGTGACGGGAGTGGAAGGTGTGGGAAAGACCTCTACTCCACTCCTAGCTTTTCCCACTAAAAATTGTCTGAGTTTTGAAAAACTGATTGCTTATCACTCACTCTCTCTCATCTCAACTTAAGAACTGTAGAAAGCATGTAGTCCTTGACTTATGACCACAATTGAGTCCAACATTTATGTTGCTAAGTGAGGCAGTTGTTGGGTGCATTTTGCTCAAATTTAACGCCTTTCTTGCCACAGTTGTTAAGTGAATGTCTACACTAGTTAAATTAATAACCCGTTTAACTTTGCTTGTCAGGTCACAAAAGGTGATCACGTGATCCCATGCCACTGCAACCCTAATAAATTTGAATCAGTTGCCAAGCACCTGAATTTTGATCATGTGACCATGGGAATAATGCTCCAGTGTGAAGTTACTTTTTTTCAGTGCCATTGTAATTTTGAAAGGTCGATAAACAATCTGTTGCAAGTATCGTACCATGCAAGGCATGCAGATAGGCCTTCAAAGAGAGATATCTACTAGCAAGGTATGGCTTATATAGGAATTAACTGGGTTAGCAGAGTTAATTGATGGTCCCAGAGAAATGGATGGTTCCAGAGAAATTCAATGTCCTTTTTATTCATTTTAAAAAGACTCCAATTGTTTGGAAATTTGAAATAGTAACCTCAGACTGCAACTAGCTCCTCCACCACAAAGATACTAGCCCTTCCATGTCCATTTGGAAGAACTTTAGTTCATGCGGTTGCTGAAATTTTGGTGTTAGATTTTCTTTCTAATAAAAGCTATCGAGTTGGATTCATCATTATGGATTCCTAATGAACAGAAAAGAATATATTACCTTTCACTGACATTTAAAGGTCTCACACATTAGAAGAACATGCTGTGTACAGTATCTTAATTTTAGACCTGAAAATGTTTCAACTACTACTTTGAAAATATATGAAGTAGGGGACTTCCGGGGCGGGGCTGGGGCCGGTGCGACGTGCAAACTTGGGGCTCCAGGTTTGTAGTCGAAGTTTTCGCTCATTAGCCGTGATAACGGAGATAGTCTCTCACGGTCGAGGGTGCTAAAGAAAGGGGAAGTCCTAGAGAAGGGGGGTCTCGCAAAACCCCCTGGAAATAGAGACAAATCCCCGTGAGTGGGCGGAAAAAAAGTTGTGGTTTACCTCATCCCAAAGGCCGAAGGGCCCGCGGCAGATTACCACCAGGGAGTCGAAACTACAGGCGGTTTATTCAGTGAGAATTTAGTTAATTTCTAATAGTTAATCAGGTGTTGAGTTTACCTTTACATCAAGAGTTGTGTGTCTCCTGGTGTGCGATATAGCGGCAATCGTTGTGTGCGGAGCATAAGTTTAAGAAAGCAAAGTAAGTCGGAGTGTGGGGAAGGAAGTGAATGGCGGAGGAGCGGAAGTGAAGGAAGTGAGGAAGAGTGAGAAGATACGGCCAGACTTGACTTCTGTGCGTTTTGCTGACAACTGAGAACTGAGAACTGATTCAACAAGCCGAAGAACAGAACGGAGGAGTATTGTTTGCAGCGTAGGCTTGGAAGAAAGAGTGGCGAAACAAAGCTACACAGAAGAGGAGAAAGGCGTGGTGGAAGGAGAAAAACGAAAGAGACATTGCGGCGGAGCGGCGGAGCAGCGGAGAGGTGGTCGAACGGCAGCGTGAGACAGCGTGAGACAGAAGGAGAAAGGAGAGAGGAGCGGTGTGGACAAAGCAGAAGAAGACCTGTCGGTTTGCCGATTTGCTGATTTACTTGAGATGTCATTCTGCCTCGTTTGAGGTTGGGAGAGCAATCGGGGGGTGGTAAACTGGTTGTGCAGCGAAAGAAGTTAGAAGTGACGCAGAGGGAACGAGAGCCGACACCAGACGCCGAAGAACAAAGTGAGACGAAGACACGGAAAAAGGAAGGCTAACACCTTAACGCAACCCGGAAAGTGGACTTTTGTAAACTATTTTAAATTACCTTAGATTACTTTAAGCTAGCTCTTTATTTTGTAACCTTTACTCCAAACTAGTTTTTTTTTTTTTTAGTTAGTAACTTTTCTTTTCCTCCTCTCCTATCATCCTTTTTCTCCCTTTTGTTGTTCCTATCCCTTAATTACTATCAAAACCTGCATACAATAAACTTGCCTAATTAATTATTTCATAGTACATTTTAAATAATCTATCTATTTTGCATGCATCTATTTCATAGTTTAAATATATTTCAAATATTGTAGAGTATAAAGCTTCTGAACCTTATCCCCATACCATTAACTGTGATTTAACTGTGATTACTATTAACTATTTAATATTGATTATTAATTATCGGTAGACTAAACAGACTTAAGAGACCTGAGAGACTCAATGAATTGTATTGGTATTTGGTAGAATTTTATGTTTAGCATTTAATGGTTGATATTTAAGAGTTAATATTTAAAACATAGTATTTAATATTTAATATTTAATATTTATTGAAGATCAATTATATAAGTTTATCAAATATATTAACATAAGTATACTAAATATATTAGCACTAATAGAATTTTTAACCCTACAAAATTATCTTTAACGCTAAAAAGGGCCATACAAAGTGTTATACAAGTCTTTTACAATCTATAATATTTGGTACTTCAGCTGAAATCTAATTAATTGTTTTTATGTAATCAACCTGTTTATAATATACGTTGTATAACGAAAAGACTTGAAAAGATAGAAGTGACTGGGAATTGTGGTCTAGTGGAAAGCAGAGGAAGACTTATTTATTGATTGAACCAAAACATTTAAACAGTGTTAAGACACACTACACATAAAATCATTCATTTAGTAAATTCAATAAGAAACAGATTTAGGTCTTTTTAGCAGTAAGATATTTAAACATTTTAGACAATTTACGATGAAATAAAAAAAAAAAAGCTTAGGTAGATGGTCTGAGGGCAAAAGAAGAAGTGGCTTAAATTTGTAAACCCGCTTAAGAGAAAAAGAAGCAGACTAACTATCAACTAAACACTGTTAGAAAACGGCATTATTTAACAACAAACCTTGTACTATTAATTTTATAAGTAATTTCCCTCCAAACATGTCAACCACCTTTACCAAAACAGCCAAGAAAACAAACATTACAGGAAGCCCGAACACCCTCAACTTGAAACAGACTACAGAGATGGCCTTGACAGAAAAACAAAATCAATTACCGACATTACAGTCAATCCAAGCCTCTCTGGATTTGATCCAAGAATTTATGGCTAGAAGCCAAGAGACCTCCATTGCAACACAAGAAACGATGGTTAAAAACCAAGAAGAAATCAATAAAAATTTTGAGAAGATGGCTGATAAAATCGAAGGCCTAGAGGCAAAAATGGGATCAATCCAGGAAACGGTCAATAACCATGAGTTGAAAATCAGAAACATGGAAGAAAACATAATAAAAGCAGACAAAAACACCGTTCTTGTCGAGGGAAGATTAAGGGCGGAAAATAAGGAGTTGGAAGGGGCTGTGGCGGTCCTAGAGATGGAGAAAGCCTCCTATTATCTTCGTTTTCAAAACGTCCCCGAGCAAGCGGACGAAGATCTGACTTCCAAAATGGTAAAAATCCTATCAGAAAATTTGCAGATAGACGAAGAAGAAGTAAAAAATCATATAGACGAGGTCTTCAGGATCCAGACAAACTATGCCAAAAAAAACAAAGTCCCAAGAGAGGTACATATCCGTTTCACAAAAAAACCCGCAAGGGATGCGATCTATAGAAACACAAGAAACGAGCAAATTCTGTTTAACGACAGAGAAATAACTATACTAAAGCAGGTACCCAAGAGAATTAGAGAGGGACGAAGGGAGTTTCACTTCTTGACTGCTAAACTGATGAGAAGGGGAATCTCATATAGATGGCTGATCCCAGAAGGCTTGTTGGTGACATGGAAAGGAAGAAAATATAAGATCGATTCTTTCGAAAAAGCAGACAACTTTATTATACAAAATCTAGAAGGAGAAAACACACTTGGCCCTGAAGGAGTCCCTCAGACCAGACCAGAAGAAAACGAGCAAGGACAACAAAGTGCAGAAAGCGAGAAGGATCTTAATTTTAGAGAAGAAAACAGAGTAACAACAAGAGCAACAGCAAAGAGGAAGTAGAAAGGAAAATACACAATATCAACCATAATAGACCATACATTTAGATAAATAACACACAACAGGGGAGTCCCTCGGCGAGCAAGCAAATTTTTTCTACTCCCTCCCTCTTTCTTTTTCTCTCTCTCTCTCACTCCCCGTATCCTTTATAAATAAATATGAAATTATTAAAAATTTTCTCAGTTAATATAAACGGACTAAACTCAATTATAAAAAGAAAACAAACGATGATTAAATTGAAGAAGGAAGAAGCAGACATAATCTGCTTACAAGAAACGCACATTAGATCGCAAGATCAAAACCTACTTAAGAATAAAAAATTAGGGAAACTGTTTACGGCGCTAGCAGAAACAAAGAAAAGAGGCATAGCAGTGTATGTAAAAGAGAGGCTACAACCAGAGCTAATTTTTGCTGATCCCGACGGAAGAATACTCAATTTGAAAATCAAAATTGGTCAAAGTCTTGTAGTCTTGATGGTGATATATGCCCCAAACTCAAACCAATCAGAATTTTACCAAAAAATAAAGGATCAATTAATACAATTAGAAGCGAAGAATGTGTGTATATTAGGAGACTTCAACGCGATCACTGATAAAAAAAAAGACTACAAAACATCTAAAAAAAAAATTCAGGATAGGAAAATCCTACCTAACAAATTTTTTGAACTAACAAGAGAATTTAATCTTTTGGATCTATGGAGAGAAAGACACCAGGGGAATAGTGAATACACCTTTTTTTCAAACCCACATCAATCCTGGTCAAGAATAGATATGGCCTGGGGTGACCTGAACATGGATAAATATACAGAACAAGTGGAGATTGGTCCCAATATTTGGGCAGATCACCACCCAATCACAATCATGATAAAAGAACCAAGGAAAAACTTTCAAAAGTGGTCTTTGAACCAATTATTACTTAAAGAAAAAAATTACACTGACCAGGTTAAAAAAGAACTAATTCTATTTCTAAAGGATAACTGGAATGATGAAACTTCTGTACAAAATCTATGGGACACCTTAAAGGCATATCTAAGAGGAATCACTATATCATACTCCTCTAGAGTAAAGAAAATTAAAAATCAAAAGATTAAAGATTATCTAGTTAGAATTAAACAATTAGAAATGGCAATACAACAAGATCTCTCGAATGAGAAACTCACAGAGGAAAAGGATAAATTAACTCACCAAATCAATCTAATGGCTCAGGAGGAGTTAGCAGGGAAAATAAAAAGAGCTAAATTAGACTACTTCGAAAATGCAAACAAGCCGGGCAGATGGCTTGCCCACAAACTAAAAAAAGAAGAAAAGGAACGATATATTCAGTCGTTAGAAGATAATAGGGGAGAAAGACAATCCACTCTAGAAAGGAAAAAACAAATTGCTACTGATTATTATATAGAATTATATAAAAGGGAAATAAAAACCCCAGAGAAACAAAAGTTGTATATAACAAAATCGGAACCGGGAGAATTGACGGACAACGAAAGGGAAAGATTAAACAAAGAAATTACGATAACGGAATTGGAGGAAACAATTAAAAATCTAAAAAACAATAAAGCCCCAGGCCCAGATGGCATTATTTCTGAATTCTATAAAGAATTCTCCACTGAGTTAGGAGATCTCCTACTAACACTCTATAATGAAGTCCTAGAGAAAGGCCTAATGCCCAACTCATGGATGGAGGCATTCACAAGTCTGATTCCTAAAAATGAAGAAGAGAAGCATAGAATTCAAAATTATAGACCTATCTCCCTGCTAAATGTGGATTATAAAATTTTTATGTGTTTAATGGCAAACAGACTAAAAACAGTTTTAAATAATAAGATACATTCTGACCAAAACGGCTTTCTACCCGGCAGGCATATAAGGAATAACACGAGGATAATATTAGACGTATTAGAATTTTATGAAAAACACTCAGACAAACAATTAGCTCTTATTTTCCTAGATGCCCAGAAGGCTTTCGACAATCTAAATTGGGGATTTATGATAGAAGTAATAAAACATATGAAATTTGGTGCCAAATTTATAAGAATGATCGAGACAATTTACCACAAACAACACACAAGAATAGCAATAAATGGAGATTTAACCGATAGAATTCAGATTGAAAAAGGAGTTCGGCAAGGCTGCCCACTTTCCCCATTACTATATATTCTCACTACAGAAACTATGCTAAGACAAATTAGAGCCAACTCTAAAATAAGAGGATTAAAAACTAAAAGACAAGAGTTTAAGTTACAGGCATACGCGGATGATCTGGCCCTGATACTAGAAAACCCACTGGAATCGGGGAAATTTACTATGAAAGAGGTGGAGGATTTCGGCGAGGTAGCAGGTTTAAAAATAAATATGCAAAAAACCAAAATTATAACCAAAAATATGACAAAGGAGCAGGAAAATGATCTGGAAGAAATTTTGAAAATTAAAATAGTCAAAACAGTTAAATACTTGGGGATTTTACTTACAAAAAAATGTAGTACTATTAAAGAAGATAACTACGAAAAATTATTAAAGACAACTGAGAAACAATTAAAAGACTGGGACAAGTTGCAAATTTCATTACTAGGTAGAATAGCGACAATCAAAATGTCAGTACTGCCGAAATTCTTGTACCTCTTTCAAACAATCCCAACAAAATTAAACAACGACTTCTTCAACAGATTGAATAGAATCACTTCTAAATTCATATGGAACAACAAAAGGCCCAGGATCAGATTAAAATGGCTACAAGATAGAACTAAACAAGGGGGTCTAGGATTACCGGACTTTAAGATTTACCACTTATCTTGTAATTTGCTATGGATAAAAGACTGGATAGAGCTTAAAGCAGAGAGAACATTAGCTCTAGAAGGCCATGACTTACTCTCTGGTTGGCACAATATGCTATGGAATCAGCACCAAAAGATTCCGACTTACTTTAAAAACCACATGATCAGAGACGTTTTAATAACAACATGGCTTAAATTAAAAAAGGACCATTATACAAAACTACCTAGATGGTATTCCAGTCTGGAAGCTCTTACTCACCCGAACACTATTGAATTAAAAAATATGATAACTTATAACCACTTATTAAATACAGAAGGAAATATAAAAACGAAAGAAGAGTTAGCAGAGCAGAACATAATCTTGAACTGGTGGCCATATAGGCTAATATTTTCAAAATGGCAAAAAGACACTAAAGAAGAAGGAATAGCAACACACAACACTCCCCTGGATAAACTTATATTAGGAAGTGATAAACATTTTATTACAAGAATATATAGTTACTTAATAATGTATGAAATGGAAACGGAAATATCTAAAGACCCAATGACCAGCTGGGCAAAGAACTTTGGCTATAACATCCATATAGATCAATGGGAGACAATCTGGAATAAAAATTACAAAATTACGAAGTCAGTATCATTCAAAGAAAACAGCATAAAAATGTTCTATAGGTGGCATATGTCGCCATCAAGACTAGCACAGATCTTTCCCAAAACCAGACCAAATTGCTGGAGGTGTTCAAATCCGTCGGGAACCTTTTTCCATATTTGGTGGAGCTGTCCAAAGATAAAAAAATTATGGTCTAAAATAAAACATTGGATATTCGAGATTACGGGCACAAACCTACCTCTCAAGCCAGAGATCTTCCTATTGGGAATAATAGGCATAAAAATAAGGAAAACAGATTATCATATAATTCAACACATTATAACAGCAAGCAGAATATCAATAGCTCAAAACTGGAAAAGGGAGGAGGTACCATCAGACAGAGAAATAATTAAAAAAATATTTGACTGCGCCAAATATGATTCCCTAACACAAAAACTGAAAGATAATAAAGAAACAGAAAATATAACCACATGGGATAAATTCTATAACTGGATTGAGGAGAGAGAGAGAGAGACAGAAACGAGAAGAAACTACAACAAATTACAGAGACCAGGAATGAAGAGAAAGGAGAAGAAGAACAAGACAAAACAACTTATTTGATTGCTCGCCGATATTCTATTCTTTTATTTATTTATTCAATATGAAGGAATATACCAGAAACATGACAATTAGAATTTTAAACGCAACACCTAGAAAAGGAAACACTAGACTAATAGATCAAGCAAATTTTAAGAAACAGGATACCACTGAAAATATAACCGGAAAAATGAAATATAAATATAACTGCAGGTTGGCAGAGGGGCGGGGGGGGGGGGGGGGGCGTCCTACGTTTGTTTTTTGTTTTGTTTTTTTGTTAGTGTTAAATATGGTTTGTTCGACCTTAATGAGAATAACAATTAGATACATATGATAAGAACACCCTGTCCTGTCCATACTGTTTGTATTGTCTTTGTATATAGTTTTGTATATATATTCAATAAACTCTATTTTAACAAAGTTAAAAAAAATTTAAAAAAAAAAAAGAAAATATATGAAGTAGGAAATGTGTGAATGCCTGCATTCTTTTACATAAAATATCATACCTCTATGCCAGATTTATTTATGAAATTTATATCCCCCCTCACTCTGTTATGATCTAAATAAATACTAAATCCAGATGTGAAGGACTGGATTTACTTAAGCTGTTTAACAGAATAGGGGAAACATGACATTTCAATTTGACCAGGAGTTTCCAGATGCTTTTTTTTGCTTTTGCTCTGGAGAAGATGGATGCAATTATTGAACCCCTTTGTTGGGGCTACTGCTGTGGAAAAGTGGGGGGTGGGGTGAAACACCAAAGGAAAACTTTTATTTCTTACCACGTCAATGGCTTCACAGATCCGTTTCTTCAGAATAGAAAAATCATGTTTTGAGTGATCCAGATGTTATTTCTGTTTATATGCCCTTTTAATGTGAAATGCTGTGTAAAAAATAAACCAAGTTTGCCTATTAAAACAGATGTTCAACCTGTAGAGGTTCAGCTTGTGTAAACCAAGAATTGGCCATGCATTTGGTATTTCTCTGAGCCTTTGTTTCAATCATAGGATTTTAATTTATGGTCTCGCCTAGGGATAACTGTTGTAATTCACTTCCCTAGCAAACCTGGAATAACTCCTAGAAGTTGCTTCCATTGATCTAAAATTAGCACCAACACCTTTTACCAGCACTTCATATCAAAAAAGCATCAACCCTTCGTATATAAAATGCAACTTGGCGATAAGCACAATACATCAACCATAGATTTCTACATTTTTAGGATGTTGGCTTTAAAATTGGTTCCTCTAAGTGCAAAGATTGACAGCCCTTTTGCACCTTAACTCTCATCAGACCGAACTGTAAGGGAGGACGGGAGTTGTTATCCCAATTTTCTAGAGCTGGGTTATTATTATTATTATTATTATTATTATTATTATTATTATTATTATTTATTAGATTTGTATGCTGCCCCTTTCCGTGTTCAGTTGTCCTCCAATCTGAAGCAAAAAATATTCCTGAGGAATAAATAGCATTGATGTAAAGTTCCATTCATTTCATTCTTAGCTTTGTGACCAGAGTTATTGCAGCTGCAATCTATGGTAGCTCTTTTGAGATTGTCATCATAGGGCATTAATACACAATTTAATGAAGTTAATGAAGAGCCCTGGTATAAGAGCCCTGGTAGTGCAGTGGTTAGAATGCAATATTGCAGGCTAACTCTGCCTACAGCCTGGAGTTTGATCCTGAAAGGTCTCGAGGTTGACTCAGCTTTCCATCCTTCCGAGGTCAGTGAAATGAGGAGCCAGATTGTTGGGGACAACATGCTGGTATTGTAAACTGCTGTAAAGCACTATGAAGCAGTATATACTGTATATTTCGGAGAATAGGATGCACCCTTTTCCTCCCTAAAAGAGGCTGAAAATCTGGGTGCATCTTCTACTCTGAATGTAGCTTTTTTCAAAGCTTTTTTTTCCAGCCCTAACTAGGTGCTGTTGTGGTTAGCCCTGGCCCAGCTTCTGCCCCAAGGAATGTGGAGGTGGATGTGGGGGAAACATCCACATGCCACAGGCCTGTTTTGCTCCCGACAGAGTCTGCCGGCAAAGTATCCTCTGACGAAGGAAGTGGTGTGGGTGACATGGAAGAGGGGGCTTGGCTGACAGCCCAGGAGATCGATCATCTTTGTCTTCGCTGGATTCAGATCAGGAATGTACGACAGACCCACGCATGCGTAGAGTTATGCATAGGAGAGAACAACTTAAGAAATATTACAGGATATAAGAGAGGCCACCTGTGTTTGGGTGGGGCTCCAGTAATTAGAGCTGCTGATAAAAGAGCAACGTGCTAGTTTGTCCATTGTGGAAGATTATCTGATCGTGGTTTTGTCAAGACCGTGGATTGTTGTTTCCTGTTTGTATTCAAGACTGCACGTGGAATTCCTGGACTCTGGATTATACTTAATTGTGAGTGTTTATCACTGTTTGGAGAACATTAGTGGACTCAATTTCCCAGTTACTGGGTTAGAAGCTGGTTTGCATTCAAACTGGGCATTGTTTGTACAAGAAATCCCTTTGAAGTTTAAAAGGGAGTTTTTTCTTCTCTTCTGTTGATAAAGAACATTTCTTTTGCATTCAATCGTGTGTGTGTGTCTGCTAGGACTAATTACCCCGTAATTACGGGCGGTTGGCACACACTGGCAGAACAGGTGCTAACAATCTTTCCGGCTCTTGCAGGCCCTTTCATTATTACTGTCTCTGAAAAATGTTTTTCCAGACTTTGCAGGCTTTTTTTCATTGCTCCACTGGCTCTATATAAGTTTTTTTTTCAGCCCTAACAAGGTGCTAACAATGTTCCCAGCTCTTACCAGCTTGCAAGCTGTTTCATTGTTACTCTCTCCGAATAAGGTTTTTTTAAGCCCTAATCAGGGGATAAAATATAATGTGCTGAAGCTGATCAGACTAAGGATGCTAGACAGATGAATACCTGGTAGGTAGATCCCCCCCCCTTTTCCTCCCCCCAAACTAGGGTGCATCTTATACTCTTTTACTCCGAAAAATACAGTAAGTCTAAATGCTAGTGCTAAGTGCTGCACTGTAGCTACAAACAGATGTAGTTTTTTTCTTGATGGAATGAAATCTGTTTCTGCTTTGTTTCTAAAGCAATATATGCACCGCCTCTCAATAAGTGCAAATTCATCTTTTTTCTTTTTTTAGCCCATCACATTTTAGAATGTACAATCGTCTATATCTTTATTTTTATATTATTAATATTGTTTTTATTCTCTGTTTTATATATGCTTTAAAATGTTGTCCTGAGAAAGAAAAAGGTATGTATAGTTCATACAAAGTAAAATCATGAGCTGAGATGATTATGGCTCTCTTTGGCTCTCTAGCTGAAAAATTAGAAGAGCCAGGTATGTTTGAACTCAGTCTTGGACAAAGAATTATACATTTTAAAGAAATGGTAGTGTCATAAATTCACTATTGTCACATCTGTTCTAAATGACTAGATGCCTATCCAGAACTACACACCCCATTTATTTCAGCAAATCAAGTCTAGAATTGGAGCCTACCTCTATTGAAGTGAATTATTTCATTTATTCTGAAATTTTCTTTTTAGACCTCATTCATTTGAGCTCTATGGCTATCCTACATGTGAAGAACTTCCTAAATGAGAGTTATATTTATTTATTTTATTCATTTTTTTTTAAAGCCGCCCTTCTCCTTAGACTCAGGACGGTTCAAACATGTTAGCAATAGCACTTTTTAACAGAGCCAGCATATTTTCCCCACAATCCAGGTCCTCATTTTACCCACCCCGGAAGGATGGAAGTCTGAGTCAACCTTGAGCCGGTGATGAGATTTGAACCACTGACCTGCAGATCTACAATCAGCTTCAGTGGCCTGCAGTCAGTGGTGGGTTACCAAAATTTTTACTACTACACTGTGGGCGTGGCTTATGCATTTTGTTTCAACATCTTTCAGTGCAAATTGGGTGCTCTGGGGTGGAGCTCCAAATTTTGCTACCAGAACTG
The DNA here is from genome assembly GCF_031021105.1 of Erythrolamprus reginae. Taxonomy (NCBI): domain Eukaryota; kingdom Metazoa; phylum Chordata; class Lepidosauria; order Squamata; family Dipsadidae; genus Erythrolamprus; species Erythrolamprus reginae. The sequence continues at coordinate 128,769,931 of NC_091952.1, read as the reverse complement.
CGTTCCTGACCATTACCCGTGTTGTGATTCCGTCCGAGGCCCCTCAGGGAACGGCTGATCTTCTGTCGGTTTCCTGCTCAGAGGGGGAGGATGAGGAACAGGAGGTGCAGGCAGACGAGGAGGAGGAATCTCAGGCTGAGGAAGAGGGGGAACAGCCAGAGGCCCCCGAGAGGGAGCTCTCCCCAGCAAGCAGCCTGGATTCCTTAGAGGAAAATGCACAAGCAATAATCGATCTGCGACAGAGAAGAGCAACACAAAGAAGGGACCAATTAGCTAGGTACTTTCAGCACTAAAGAGGCAACAGCTGGGTTTGGGTGTGGTGCTCTCTGGAAAGGCTAAAAGGCAGACCCACCCTTCCTGGCTTGTGGAGTATTATCTTTGGGAGTCCTGGGACCTGGCTGTGCTCTTTGGCGTCTTGGAATTCTGGTTTGTGACTTTGAATACTGAAACCTTGGGGGGGAAAGGTGGGGGGTCTTATTCTCTACAGTGGTGTGTGTGCCAGCAAGAAGGCTGCTGTATTGTCTGGACATCAGGACTCTGCTGTAAAGTCTCATAACCTGCCTGTGGGGAAGAACAGGTTTTTCTCTGTGTTTATTTTTCAAGCTATAAAGTACTTTTGCTTTTACCAGCGTGTCTGGCTGCTTTTTCCAGTTGGTGTTGAGGTCTGGGGGCACCCAGACAGAACAACCCGTAGGAGCCCGTCACTGCCTGCAGTACAGCACTCTACCCACCTCGGCTCTTATTACATGGGAATCCCTCCTCTGGAAATGAAGACTCCTGCACATGAAAGCTCATATTGCCATCCTCATCAGCTGAAGGACACTTTCAGTATAGAACATCCCAGGGTGACATTCAAAAATTTTCCCTACCTATTCTGTGGGCAGGGGAAAGATATTGCAAAATCCCCATTCCCTCCCCACTCCTGGGAGAAGAATACTGCAAAATCCCCATTCCTACCCCACTCTGGGGTAAGAAGTGGTATTTGCCGGTTCTCTGAAATACTCAAAATTTCCGCTACTGTTCCTCCAAAACCTGTCAGAATCTGCTGAATTTCACCCCTGGAACATCTTTTCCTAAACATGGATTACTGAATCTTGAACCTGAACTCCTTCTATCCCTGATTCTGGGGTGGGTTCTGGTTTTCTTTGCTGCTGGTTTGATGTGCCATGTGGGTGCTTCGTGTGGGTGCGTGTGCATGCGCAGAAGCAAAAAACAAGATGGCAGCGCCTATGGCACCGCCGAGTCGGCTTGGGAGTGTAGCGCTCCAGCGATCCAGGCCGCCAAGTTACTACCGGTTCCATAGAATTCGTCCGAACCAGGAGGAACCCACCTATGCCCTGATTGTTGGTCTTGATAAATGGAAGTATCAATAAACCAGTTTCTGGAACTTTGAGGTTATTCCTCGGAGAGGTATAGACAGAGTCCAGAGTCCAGGGGAGGTGTGAAGAAGTATATTGTAGCAATATAACAATAAAGCAATAAATCTATATTTTCCAAAGTTTAATTTTATTGTTTTCATTTGTTGTTTGAATTTTTATGCAAGTGTGTAGTTTAAGATTCATTAATATAGGTGTGATACCAAAAAAAATTAGGAGTTTAAGGCTGGAGATCTAGTATGACTTTATATTCTAAAATTCAGTGAAGGTTAAAATCATTTTGTGGACATCAGACTTGCCTTTTCCATTCATGGAAGATCTCTTGAAGCCTGGAAGACAGAAAATATAACTTTCCAATAGTTACAGTAGAAAGTTAATGAAAAGCCAATCAGTTTCCATTCTGTAAACATTAATTAGCAGGAAAAGTATATAGGTAGCTGTAACTTTGAAAAGGATGTGTATTTTCTTAACTAAAAACCTTTGATCATTTCTGTAATAAGAGTGTAAAGTTAGAATGATCATTTTCACTTCCTACAGAGTATTACGCATGTAATATATATTTGAATGTATCTTGCTTAAAAGGTAGATGAAGATGTCAACTTGGTTTTAAACACAGTGTATCTGATGGCTCAGTGCTTTGAAGTAAGCTGTATATGGCTTTTTTTCTGTCAGTGAAACTCACTAACTGTTAATTTATCCTTTTTATTCTCTGCTTCTCAAGACAAAGAATAAAAAGTTTGGAAAGCAAAATTAAAGGAAGATGGAAAATATTTCTTTGATGCAAAGTTCTCAATAGGATAAGATCACAAAACACTTCATTGATTTTTTTTTTTTTGACTGAAAGAAATTGAAAACTCATGAAAAGTAGGATTTGAAAAAAGGCTTGCATTGGCTGCCGATCAGTTTCCGGTCACAATTCAAAGTGTTGGTCATGACCTTTAAAGCCCTACATGGCATTGGACCAGATTACCTCCGGAACTGCCTGCTACCGCACGAATCCCAGCGACCGATAAGGTCTCACAGAGTTGGCCTTCTCCAGGTCCTGTCGACTAAACAATGTCATTTGGCGGGGCCCAGGGGAAGAGCCTTCTCTGTGGCGGCCCCAGCCCTCTGGAACCAATTCCCCCCGGAGATTAGAATTGCCCCCACCCTCACTGTCTTTCGTAAACTACTCAAGACTCATTTATACAGCCAGGCATGGGGGAGTTGAGATATTCCTTCCCACTAGGCCATTACAAGTTATGCATGGTATGTTTCTGTGTATATTTGGTTTTTATAAATAAGGGTTTTTAGCTGTTTTATTATTGGATTGTCACATGCTGTTTCTATCATTGTTGTTAGCCGCCCTGAGTCTACGGAGAGGGGTGGCATACAAATCCAATAAATTATTATTAATTATTATTATTATTGATGCTTAGTAGAAAATTAAATATTATTATTTTTCTCCCATTTACTGATAATCCTGAATACAATATTTCTATCAAAACTTGTCCAGAATTTAGTTTTCTACTCAAAAGAGAAATTCTTTATTTGTTGGATTGGTAAAATTAAGATGTTTACCCAGATGAATGTTCAATCTTAGGCTGAGGTTATTCACTCATTTATCAAAATGATTCTTATATTCACCTTCTAATAAAGAAGAAATATAAAAGTAAAATGCAGCAGGCTCTGTATCCCCAAGAACTCCAACTGGCTGCTTCAGAGCTGATTTGTGAATTGGGAAGCCCTGACATCAGTCATTTGGCAAGGTGCCCAAAACATTTCAAAACATTTTGAAAATCCCAGATGTGCTTACTACCAGCACAAAACGTTTGACAATCTTTACATTAGATTTAAGTAAAGAATCAAAGCTGTCGCTTTTAATTGTTATAATACAAATATTTAGCTTTTGAAATGGCTTTCCAAAAGGAGACTACTACAAATAAAAAAAGCTTTTTTGTTGAATGAGGAGGCTGTTGGAGAAATATCACATAGCTAGATTTTCATTGCTATATTTGGCTGGAACTCTCTTAAATATATACTCGGTGCTAAACTCAGACTTCTTGCTGAAAAACATCTGGACATCTAGAACAAACCACCAAAAGAAGTAGATAAATAAAACCATGTTTGCAGTTCTTGTCCAACAGGAAGTTGCAATGATGGGGGAGGGGTTATTTTAGTTGGAATTTAAGGAAATTGCTGGTTAATTTTTAAGTGCTAAGCAGCATGTGTTTGTGCAATGGTAAAAGTGTAAATTGTTCCTTAACCTTAACACAGTAATGAGTGATCGAGTGAACAACATAAGCCATTTATTTAAGAATCAGATGTACATTTAGTAGAAAAGTTCCCAATTTTTAAATTTGTACGTTTGTACTTGTGGAGAGAGAAAGCCCGTTGTGTGTAAGGGTTTAAGGCACCAAGATAAGAGTTCAAATCCTGTCTTAGGTCGGATGCCAACTGTTTAATCTTCAGTCATTCCAAGGAAGAAGAAGGCAGTGGGAATCCATTTCTGAAAATCACACTTTTATCATACTAATATTTCAGTTATTTACAAGATAACTTACTTCACAGAGTGTAAGGATGCTGTGGACCAGAGGTGGATTTCAGCAGATTTCAACCAATTCTGGAGAATCAGTAGTGGAAATTTTGAGTAGTCTGGAGCAGTGATTTTCAACCTTTTTTGAGCCGCGGCACAATGTTTACATTTACAAAATCCTGGGGCACACCACCAACCAAAATGACACAAATCTAATTAATTAATTAATTAATTAATTAATTAATTAATTAATTAATTAATTAATTAATTAATTAATTAATTAATTAATACATACATACATACATACATACATACATACATACATTCATACATACATAAATAACCCCCTCATATATACAATCCCATGTAACATCCCCTTATAAATACAGTCAATCATCAATCATCCCTCCTCAAATTTATACCACTGTCTCATTTCTGGGTACTTCTCCTGTCTTTCCCCCTTTTCTCTCTCATGTTTCTCATTTCTCTCTCTTCCTCCCTTTTTCCCTCATTCCTTCTCCCTTTCACTTCTCCTTCTTTTCCATCCCTGTCTCTCTCCCCCCCTTATGTGTGTGTGTGTGTATACACACTCGAACCATTTCCAAAACCAGTTGAGGGCTGGTTTTTCCCCCTCTTTTATTCTTTTCAAAAACAGGTGTGGGCTGGGAGGGTTTTCTTATTATTTGGGTGCTTTTTAACATATGCTTCAAGAATCACCCCTCTCTCTCTCTCTTGTTTCTCTCTCCTCTCATTCTCTGCCTCAATCATTTTCTCATTTCTCCCTTTTTCTCCCCTTTTTGTTCTCATTTCTCTCTTTCTCCTTTCCTCTCCCTGTCTCTCTTGCTTTCTCTCTCTCTTGCTATCTCTTTTTCTCTCTTGCTTTCCTTCTCTCTCTCTCGTTCTCTCTCTTATTTTCTTTCTCTCTTTCATGCTTTATCTCTCTGTTGCTCTCTCTCTCGTTCTCTCTTATTTTCTTTCTCTCTCTCATGCTTTCTCTCTCTCTGTTGCTCTCTCGTTCTCTCTTATTTTCTTTCTCTCTCTCTCTCTTGTTCTCTCTCTCTCTCTCTTGTTCTCTCTTATTTTCTTTCTCTCTCTCTTGTTCTTTCTCTCTCATGCTTTCTCTCTCTTGTTCTTTCTTCCTCTTTCTCTCTCTCTGTTGCTCTCTCTTTCTCGTTCTCTCTCTTCCTTTCTTCTCTGTGGAGGCCGGCGAAGGTTTTCCTTAGTTTGAATGTTCTGAGCAAGCTGGCAGGGGGATGGGAAGCAGCCCCTTTACTGACAGCCTGGGACGGGACTGTGAGAGGGGTGGGCGTTCCCACAGCGCTCGGAACGGCTAGCGGCTGGATCGCCAGCGCTGCTGCAGGCACAGCTGTGGGAGGAGCCGCGCCCCAAGAAAGCCGGAGAGAAGGACGGATCAGGCGGGTGGGGTCAGCCACAAGTGGAAGCCTTAGCCCTGGAGCTCCCACTTGCAGAAACCGGCCCTCCCCCGGCTATTTCTCGCCACCGCTATTAGCGACGAGAAGCCAAGGGCGCGAGGGGGCCGACTTTCAAAGCAACCTTTGCCGGCCTCCCACGGTAGGGTGCCAATAGTGGCGGCGGCGGGGGGCAATAACCGGGGGGCGGCTTCTGCAAGTGGGAGCTCCAGGGCTGAAGCCTCGTGGCACACTTGACCATGTCTCACGGCACACTAGTGTGCCGCTGCACACCGGTTGAAAAACACTGGTCTGGAGAACCAGTAAATACCACCTCTGACTGGCCCACCCCTAATCTATTCTTTGCCTCCCTAATCCCAGCTGATAAAGAGGAAATGGGGATTTTGTACTAATCTTCCCCTGGAGTGGGGTGGAAATGGAGATTTACAGTATCCTTCCCCTGCCACGCCTACCAAGCCATGCCCACCAAGCCACGCCATGCCCACCAAGCCACGGCCACAGTACTGGTAGTAAAAAATTTTGAATCCAACTACTGCTGTGGACATAACGTCACTTTAAAAAAAATATTTGACAAACTACTCCATGACTTATTGATTAAAATATGTTATAGGAAGGCAGATTTCAGATGAATGTTAGCGAGAAAACCTTAATTATAAAAGTGGACAAATTATGCTAAGTTTACTTTGATATTATCAATACCTGATATTTATTAATGTTTATTTATTAATTAATGTGATTTGTAGGCCATCCAACTCATTATGGACTCTGGCAGCTAACAACAATATAAAAATAGAAATACAATGAAACAATTTTAAGAACCCTTAATTAAAACATTCATCCATTCAGCCTGGAGAAGATGAAACCGTTCACCGGTTCCAGGCCTGCTGGAAAAGTCATGTTTTTACCGCCATTCGGAAGGCCGGGGGGGGAGGGATAGTGCAGATCTCAAGGATATGGTCCGATCAGGATGAAATATTGCTTCTTTCTAACTCTCTAACGACCAAAGCTGTCAGATGCTTCAAGTGCAAACCCTGAACTAGTACACTCTACTGACTTCATAAGAATTGATACTGGTGTGAAACTTTGTTCTTTAACAACCCTCCCTATTTCTATTAAGAAACAAAAGGCCCAAATATAGCAGCTTTTGTGCCTAGAGAATAACATAACTGTCAGCAGTATGTTCTGCTTAAAGGGATTCATAAGAAAAGCTGATGTTCCTAATTTTGAAAGTATGGTCATGTTTGGTAGTCACCCAAGAGCAGGTGTGAGATTCAAAAAGTTTTGAATGTGCTGTCAAAAATGTGCATCTAGTGAGAGATTTGCTTAGGATGTAATCACTGCAACTCTGAGAATAGAACTTTTCCATCTGGTCACCATGTGCTCAATCCATTGAATCTGGCAGTATGTGAGATGCCTGCAAAAATGCTCTATGCTGCTACAGATGTTCCAATGAAACTGTAAGGGCTACAAACAAAGTTCTGCTAGGGAAACCAACAATATACCTGTGATCCAAATACTATTAAAGCCCTTATACCCTTTAACCAAGCAGAATGGTGCATCATAGGACAATAATTTTTAAACTATGGCGTTTCAGATGGATTATCACAGAGTTCCCCAACCTTTCCGGCTTTGCGGACTGCTGGGAGGGGAGAAGAGGAAATAGTAGTTCCTCACAAGCAGTCAGCAAGCATGCGCACAGAGCTCCATCTGCACAAGCAACGGGCATATGCACATGCTACTCATACTAATAGAGCACCTGAGTGCTCGCCAGTCACTTCCACAGCCCGGTTCTGAATGGTTCAAGGCCGTTTAGTGAGCTACAGCCCAGGAATAGCTGTGCAAATGGTCATGGGCCTTCCTAGAAATGCCCATGGCCTGCATTGGCTGCTGATTGGCTTTCGGACACAATTCAAAGTGTTGGTAATGACCTATGAAGCCCTACATGGCATCGGGCCAGATTACTTGCGGAACTGCCTTCTGCCGTATGAATCCAAGTGACTGGATAGGTCCCATAGAGTTGGCCTTCTCCAGGTCCAATCAACTAGACAATGTCTCTTGGCAGAGCCTAGGGGAAGACCCTTCCCTGTGGGGGCCCACGGCCCTCTGAAATCAGTTCTCCCCAGGAGATTTGCATTGTCCCCGCCCTCCTTGCCTTCCGCAATGCTGCCAGGCTTGGAGCAATTAGATCCTAGCCCCCTGGCCGACAAATGTTATGTATGATTGTTGTCTGAATGTTTATGATTGATTTTTTAACAAAATTGGGGATTTTAGATTAGTTTAACTAGTTTGAATTAATTGGATTTAGCCAGTTGGATTTAGTCATTGTTTCCTTTTATATGTTGTGAGCCGCCCAGAGTCCTCGGAAAGGGGCAACATATGAATCCAATCAATCAATCAATCAATCAATTAATATGATACATTCATACATACATACATACATACATACATACATACATACATACATACATACATACATACATACAGAATGTGTCCAAAATCCAGGACCCACAATTCCCAAAGGAATGAAATCTGGGAAAGTTATAGCCGCTTAAGTGTTATTGGCTGCTGCAGGGCTGTTGCTATGATCACGTGATCTTCATTTGCATTTCCCAGCCAGTCTCACAAACCTTCGCTCCCTCTCCATACAGCAGCAAGGAATGTGCTTCTTAAAGAAGCAAAAACTAGGCTCCGCCAAGCAACATTGTCTAGTTGATGGGACCTGGAGAAGGCCGATTCTGTGGGACCTAACCGGTCGCTGGGATTCATGCGGCAGAAGACTTATGACCATAGTTCCCTCTAAGCTGAGCAGTGAGCAATCGCTCACTTAAAAATCATCATCAACTCAGAGTTTTCCAAACCTGCCCAGAAGCCGAGAGGGAAAGAGTGAGAGGGAAGGAGAGAGAGAGGAAGAGAGGAAGAGAGAGAAACAGATAGAAAAAAGAGAGGAAGGAAAAGAGAAAGAAAAAGAATGGGAGTAAGGAAGAGAGAAAGAAAATCAAAATCTAGTTTGAAACTAGCTCAACTATTTAAGTGGCATTTTGATATTGATAGAGTTGCCCTATTATGAGCTCACTGTTATAGACACACAGTACAGTATTTTATTTTGAAATTCTCTGAGGCAAAACAGGGTGGGTCTTTTGTTTGTTTGTTTGTTTGTTTGTTTGTTTGTTTGTTTGTTTATTTATTTATTATTTCTGTGCCGTCCAGTCCCAAAGGGACTGCCGCTCAGACACTATACTTTCCCGCCCACCCCCCAAAAAAATTAGAGGTAACACTGCTTATGACCACAACGGAGTTTAACATTTCTATTATTAAGTGATACATTTGTTAAGTGAATTTCATGACTTTTCTTTGCCACAGTTATTAAGAGAATCATTGTAGTTGTTCAGTTAGTAACATGGTTTTTAAGTGACTCTGGCTTCCCCATTGACTTTGTTTGTCAGAAGGCTGCAAAAGGGGATCACATGACCCTAGGACACTGCAACTGACATAAGTACGAGTCAGTTGTCAAGCATCTGAATTTGGATCATATGACCATGGGGATGACGTAACAATTGTGTGAAGAACCGTCATACAGTCACTTTTTTCACTGATGTTAAAACTTCAAATGGTCATTAAACAAACTGTTGTAAGTTGAAGTCTACTTGTGCTGCACGTAGAGCCGGGGTGGCGCAGTGGTTAGAATGCAGCACTGCAGGCTACTTCAGCCTACTGCTAGCTGTAGTTCAGCAGTTCAAATCTCACCACAGGCTCAAAGTTAACTCTGCCTTCCACCCTTCTAGGTGGGTAAAATGAAGACCCAGATTGTTGGGGGAAATATGCTGACTCTGTAAACTGCTTAGAGAGGACTGCAAAAGTACTATGAAGCAGTATATAGGTCTAAATGCTATTGCTATATATTTTGCGGGACCCAATAGAGAGAAAAAAGCAAATTTTCTTCTCTTTCAATGTATTTATTATATATCTGAATAATTTATTCTAACAAAATTTCTTTATGAACAATCAAAAATAAAGGCAATGATGTTATAGGAAATAACCAGGCTGTGCCTAAGGGGTCAAATGTGTAATCAGTCTCCAGTTCCTTCGTGCCCACAAGAGAACTAAGTCCAGCTCACCTCAAATTCTGTGGACCCATAGCTGCCCATTTGCTTTGAACTCCTTGCACTTCAGATTTTCTGCGCTTGAGAGATGAATGTCTTATTGTGAAAGGAAAATACCCAATAAACTATTATTGGTTTTCTTTTAATTCTTGTTATTAGAACTTCAGAATTATGACTGCCTTGCCTGGTAGGGCAAAAAACGTTTACTACAGTACTGTATTTGGTGAAAAAGAAGCTAGTATTTGGAGAACTAGGCTAGCTATGCAACAGAGCCGACCAAAGGGGACAATCTTGGAAGCACTCAGGGATATAACCTCAAATGAGTTTGCCAACTTACATAAGTGCAGAAGACTTTGGAGAAAATTACAGAGAGTTAGTTTCCAGAATCAACAAGTTCTGTGGAGCCACAGGAATACTGAATATGTCTGGCTTGGCAAAGATCCTGGGTTCAGACCCACAAGGTTTGATGTCTATAGAAGATAACAGGTTTAAGATTAGGATGGCAGAGCTCACTATATTAACACTTAAGTACTGCTTCGTGCTAGGAGAATTATAACTCCAACCAGGGCCGCCATCAGGAATTTTGGGGGCCCGTACATCCTAAGTATCTGGGGGCCCCCCGCCATTTAAAAACTACTTTATTTTGCGACATACCAATTATGTATTAAACCCCCCCCCCCATTTTTCAATTTGGCTGGGCCCCTGATGCCAGTAGCAGTAATACTGGCCTATCGGCGGCCCTGACTGCAACTGTAAAGCTGTAACTGATAGCCTTCAGAGGTTATCAAAATGGTGGTAGTGGGGGAGAAATGCAGATTAAAAATAAATATTTGCAAAAAAAAAAAATTAAAAGAACTTTTGGGTTTCCATTAATAAAAGCTTTTCCTGTGCCAAAAATAAAATATAAAAATAATTATTTCCATAACATATTCCTCATAATGTAACGCCTGTTCATAGTACTTCCCATTCCCCATGTTCTGAAGTGTTCCGGAAAACTTTTGCTGAGCACCCCACGGTTTGTATTAAAAACAAAAATTTGAACAGCTATGTGTCAATTAATTATAAGCAGCATACGGGTAAAGGAACAATCTAGTTCAAAGGATGATTAATCATCTCCAGTTCAAGACATGTTACACAAAATTTATTTGTTCCAGACTGCTGGATCCTCAAACCAAATCCTTGTGTTTCCACAAACTAACATGCCTAGAAACATACAGTAGAAAACTCAGGAAATTTATTCTAGTTCATGGGAGCACTGAGTACAGTAAGTGTCATATTATTCATGATACTGTGGGAACCTTTTTATTGGGGATAAAAGCCGCTAAATAATTTGCTGGTGGTCCCACTTATTCAAGTTATTTAATAACCTTGATCTTGCTTTTTTCTTTCTTTCTGGTGCCGTTATGCATTTCAGCAATGCATACATTTTCTTTAGCAATTTAATTTGGCCATATTTTCCTCTGCATAATCCCTATTCATCAGAATACATGGTGAAAAGGACTCTGTCATCCTCGCTATGTTTCATCCTTCAACCACGCTTCAGCTGTCATAAGAAACCCTCCTTGCCTTTCGTAAGCTCCTTAAAACCCACCTCTTTCGTCAGGCATGGGGGAACTGAGATATTCCCTTCCCCCTAGGCTTATAAAATGTATGCATGGTATGTCTGTATGTATGATTGGTTTCTTAAATTGGAGTTTTTTACATTACTTTTAATATTAGATTTGTTCATATTGTCTTTTTACTGTTGTTAGCCACCCCGAGTCTACGGAGAGGGGCGGCATACAAATCTAATAAATAAATAAATAAATAAATAAATAAATAAATAATAAATAATAATAAAACTGGGGTAGTGGGTAGGTGTTTTGGCATTTGAGAGGGGAAGTTTTGCGAAGGGGTCCTAATAAGTTTTGTTTCTTCTGGTGAAGGCCGGAGGAGTTTCGTTTCTCCTGAGCAGAGGTGATAAGAAGGTCTGTTAGTGGCGAGCATTCCATAAGCATGATGCGACGGTGAAGATGCATCCACCTGACGAAGATGGGCAATGGGGATTGGTTGTTTCCCAAAGGAGGGCAAGTGGGATACTTTGATATGGGCAACTATCACGCTTTTTTCCTCAGACTTTGCTTTGCTTCTGATGCATTTGTTGGGCGTTGATGGGTATTCTGGTTAATATTAATATTACTAGTATTAGCAGAGTTTAGCTGGCTTAAGTTGCAGCGGATTCAGCATGGCAAGAAATCAATTGTGTGGCTTAGAATCCCATTTGTTGGTAATGATCACTCCTTCATCAAGATGAAATAAACTGTAATCTTTACTTACAATTCAGTTGATTCATGCATTTACACAATGCTTATATTTCAGTATACAGTGAACCCTCGATCATCGCGAGGGTTCCGTTCCAGGACCCCATGCGATGATCGATTTTTAGCGAAGTAGCGGTGCGGAAGTAAAAACACCATCCGCGCGTGCGCAGATGGTGTTTTTGCTTCCACTGCCGCCCGCCCTTCGCCCGCCCACCCCGTTGCTCGCGCCTGGGGTGCGCGCGCGCTTGGGGACTCCCTAGCTCCGCTTCCCAGCTGGGGAGCGGAGCTGGGATGTCCCCAAGCGCGCGCGCTTTCCCCAGCAACGCGCGCGCGGTGGGGACTCCCTAGATCCGCTTCCCAGCTGGGGAGCGGAGCTGGGATGTCCCCAAGCGCGCGCGCTTTCCCCAGCAACGCGCGCGCGGTGGGGACTCCCTAGATCCGCTTCCCAGCTGGGGAGCGGAGCTGGGATGTCCCCAAGCGCGCGCGCTTTCCCCAGCAACGCGCGCGCGGTGGGGACTCCCTAGATCCGCTTCCCAGCTGGGGAGCGGAGCTGGGATGTCCCCAAGCGCGCGCGCTTTCCCCAGCAACGCGCGCGCGGTGGGGACTCCCTAGATCCGCTTCCCAGCTGGGGAGCGGAGCTGGGATGTCCCCAAGCGCGCGCTCTTTCCCCAGCAACGCGCGCGCGGTGGGGACTCCCTAGATCCGCTTTCCAGCTGGGGAGCGGAGCTGGGATGTCCCCAAGCGCGCGCGCTTTCCCCAGCAACGCGCGCGCGGTGGGGACTCCCTAGATCCGCTTCCCAGCTGGGGAGCGGAGCTGGGATGTCCCCAAGCGCGCGCGCTTTCCCCAGCAACGCGCGCGCGGTGGGGACTCCCTAGATCCGCTTCCCAGCTGGGGAGCGGAGCTGGGATGTCCCCAAGCGCGCGCGCTTTCCCCAGCAACGCGCGCGCGGTGGGGACTCCCTAGATCCGCTTCCCAGCTGGGGAGCGGAGCTGGGATGTCCCCAAGCGCGCGCGCTTTCCCCAGCAACGCGCGCGCGGTGGGGACTCCCTAGATCCGCTTCCCAGCTGGGGAGCGGAGCTGGGATGTCCCCAAGCGCGCGCGCTTTCCCCAGCAACGCGCGCGCGGTGGGGACTCCCTAGATCCGCTTCCCAGCTGGGGAGCGGAGCTGGGATGTCCCCAAGCGCGCGCGCTTTCCCCAGCAACGCGCGCGCGGTGGGGACTCCCTAGATCCGCTTCCCAGCTGGGGAGCGGAGCTGGGATGTCCCCAAGCGCGCGCGCTTTCCCCAGCAACGCGCGCGCGGTGGGGACTCCCTAGATCCGCTTCCCAGCTGGGGAGCGGAGCTGGGATGTCCCCAAGCGCGCGCGCTTTCCCCAGCAACGCGCGCGGGGTGGGGACTCCCTAGATCCGCTTCCCAGCTGGGGAGCGGAGCTGGGATGTCCCCAAGCGCGCGCGCTTTCCCCAGCAACGCGCGCGCGGTGGGGACTCCCTAGATCCGCTTCCCAGCTGGGGAGCGGAGCTGGGATGTCCCCAAGCGCGCGCGCTTTCCCCAGCAACGCGCGCGCGGTGGGGACTCCCTAACTCCGCTTCCCAGCTGGGGAGCGGAGCTGGGATGTCCCCAAGCGCGTGCGCTTTCCCCAGCAACGCGCGCGCGGTGGGGACTCCCTAGATCCGCTTCCCAGCTGGGGAGCGGAGCTGGGATGTCCCCAAGCGCGCGCGCTTTCCACAGCAACGCGCGCGCGGTGGGGACTCCCTAGCTCCGCTTCCCAGCTGGGGAGCGGAGCTGGGATGTCCCCAAGCGCGCGGGCACCGCCCGCCCGCCCACGCTGTTGCTGGGGCCGCTTCCCAGCTGGGGAGCGGAGCTGGGGTGTCCCAGGGAAGCCTCTGGGGGAAGGGGGAAGACCCAGGGAAGCCTCTGCCCGGTGGGGAAACTCCACCATCTACGCATGCGTGGAAGGGCACGCATGCGCAGATGGTGGAGTTTACTTCCGGGTTGAAAACTCGCGAAATAGCCCTTTCGCGATACTTGAGGACGCGAAACTCGAGGGTTCACTGTATATCAATAACTTCTGGATGCTTCCATCTGTGAGGATGTCTTCGGATTGATCTCACATATGGGTCCTCAGCCGAGGACAATGGAGCACACAGGGAGAGAGAAGGAGGTGGAAGAAAGGCTCAGCAGGGCCTAACAGAGGATCAGAAGGGGAGGAGCATCTACTCTGTAGAAGTTTATATAGTCTGCAGAGTACCTGCCCCCTTTGGTCATCAAAAGGTGACACGCTAGTCAGTAAATTGCGACCTGACCATAGAGGTATGTTTACAAGACAGTGCAAGCATGTAGTAGAGCGGTTAAACACAACAGCATTCACTTCTGATTTAGTAAAGTTTACCTTTGAAGTTCAAAATGGACTCTGAGTTTTACTTTTCTTAAATACTGAGTGGAGCCATCCTGACAGATTCTGCATTTCAAAAACAGTAGTGAGAAAGAGCATTGGAGAACAAACAACTGCAGTCTATTAAAACAAAATAGGCCTCCTCCTCTGTTTGATCTTTCTTGACCTTCAGTTCGGATACACTGAGTTCTACTTACTTACCACCAGGATCCATTCATCGCCTTGAATATTTCAGACATGCATTAGAGACAACTTTCATCTCCATCCAACCCTAAATACTAGCCCAGGCAACAACAGTGCATTCAAAGTTTATTATTCTTTTTTGTAAGTATTTGTCGGGGACCTTTTTTAGGGACAATAATCCTTTTTTCCGCCTTTTCCCATCCTTTAGCATCCTTAAAGCCTACATTACCTCCGGAACCGCCTGCTACCGCACAAATCCCAGCGACCGATAAGGTCCCACAGAGTTGGCCTTCTCCGGGTCGTTTGGCGGGCCCCAGGGGAAAAGCCTTCTCTGTGGCGGCCCCGGCCCTCTGGAAGCAACTCCCCCCGGAGATGAGAACTGCCCCCACCCTCCCTGTCTTTCGTAAACTACTCAAGACTCACTTATGCCGCCAAGCATGGGGGAGTTAAGATATTCCTTCCCCCTAGGCCATTACAAGTTATGCATGGTATGTTTGTGTGTATGATTGGTTTTATTATAAGGGTTTTTAGTTGTTTTATTAATTGGATTGTTACATGTTGTTTTTTATCATTGTTGTTAGCCGCCCCGAGTCTACAGAGAGGGGCGGCATACAAATCCAATAAATAAATAAATAAATAATTTTTTTTCTCAGTACCAGTTGGCTTACGTATTCTAATAAGCATTTATGGCCCAATAATCTGTCATAAAGGGAGAGAAGCAAAGGTGATACAAGATCTGTGGAAAACCTTCTCTGGTTGGACTAGATTTAGGGAGAGATAATATTTAGGAACATTCAACAAGTAGCAAAGTTTACATCAATTGGTAGCTGGCGAATGTACAAATGTGAAGCAATACCTGTTGGTAATAGAAGCTAAACTTCCTCAACCTGGTAAATTCCAGATAAGTAAATAATGATAATTCCTAACATAAAGCATATGACTTACAACATATTTACAGGATCCTAAATTGAGGTAGGATGACAATATTATTAGTGGATTAAATACACAGCAGAAAGAAAGGACATATCAGTATCATTCTGAACAGCCTGCATCGATTTATAGAAGAGAAAAAGAACCTCATGAAACCAAGTAAATTATGCATAAGCAGTGGAGTCTTGCTTCTGAATTTGAGATAGGCATCCATAGCCTCCCTCTTGAGGTTTTTTGATATACAAACCACCACCACCCCATGTGTATGTGTATTTTGGGGCTGGCATATTAGGATATGAATAAACATCTAGCAACCTTGCAAAGAAGTGCTCCCGACTATGAATAATACGTTGCAAGATAACTGAAAAGGGAATTGGCACCATAATTGTAACTAGATATTAAAATCCCTCTCTCTGCTGCTAAAATGTGGCAGTTTTTTAATCAAGTTTTTTCCATAGAATTTTATTGATTCCATCTATAGCCTACTTCAATCAATTTTACCATCAACAATTACTTAAGCAATACTTTAATCTTATTCAGATGTACTTATTGCCGCATTTTTTGGAGTATAAGACGCACCAGAATATAAGATGCACCTTAATTTTTGAGGAGGAAAATAGGGAAAAGAATCTGCTTACCGGGTATTCATCTGGCTAACATCCTTAGTCTGGTCAGCTTCAGCACATTATTTTATCACCTGGTTAAGGGATTATTATTATTTTTATTCTGAGAGAAACAATGAAAGAGCTTGCAAGCCAGTAAGAGCTGAGAACATCAATAGCACCTGGAAAGAAACAGTGGGAGCAAATAGATCAGTGGAAAAAACCCTGCAAAGACTTAGGGCTTGGAAAACATTCTTCTTTGCAGAGAGTAACAGTGAAAAAGCTTGCAAGTGGGTAAGAGCTGGGAATTTCGTTAGCATCTGGTTAGGGCTGGAAAGAAATATTTGGAGCAAGTTAGATCAATGGGGGGGAAAACCCTACAAAGACAGGGTTTGGAATACATTCTTTGCAGATAGTAACAGTGAAAGAGCTTGGGTACATTAATAGCACCTGGTTAGGCCTGGAAAGAAATATCTGGAATAAGTAAAGCAATGAAAAAAACCACCGGACAAAGACAGGGTTTGGAATACAGTGATCCCTCGATTTTCGCGGTCTCGATTTTTGCGAAACGCTATACCACGGTTTTTCAAAAAATATTAATTAAAAAATACTCCAAGGTTTTTTTTCTATACCACGGTTTTTCCCACCCGATGACATCATACGTCATCACCAAGAATCACTTCTCTGTCTCTTTCTCTTTCGTTCCTGTCATTCTCTGCTTCAATCATTTTCTCATTTCTCTTTTTTTCTCCCCTTTTTTCTATCATTTCTCTCTCTCTTCCTTCCACTCTTCTCTCTCTCTCTTTCTTCCTCTCTCTCACTCTCTTCCTCCCTCTCTCATCTCTTTCTTTCTTTCTTTCTTTCTTTCTTTCTCTCTCTTTCTCTATCTCTCCCCCTCTTGCTCTCTCTCTTTTTCTCACTTTCCCTCTCTTGTTTTCTTTCTCTCACTCTTTCTCTCTCTCTTGCTATCTCTTGCTCTCCCCCCTTTCTCTCTCACGCGCTGGCCCGTGCACCCACCAGCCTCCGGAGAATGCCTGTCCCGCCTCTCTTGCAGCAGAGGAGAAAGAGAGGTGGAGCAGGCGGCGAGCGGCCGGGCGGATGGCCGGGAAAACGGCGGGTGGGTGGGCGAGTGAGCGAGCGAGCGACCGGCGGGCGGGGCGGGTGGGCGGGCGAACGGGCAAGCGGCGAGCGAGCGGCTGGGCAAACGGCGGGTGGCCAGGTGAACGATGGGCAAACGGCAGGCGGGCGGGCGAACGGCAGGCGGGCGGGTGCCTACGGGGAACGGTGGCTGCCAGCGCTGCTGCAGGAGGACCCGTGTCCAAAGAAAGCCGGTGAGAGGGGTAGTTTTTGGCTGTCCATAGCCAAAAATGGTGTTTTTACTTCCGCACCGCTACATCGCGGAAAATCGATTTTCGCGGGAGGTCTTGGAAAGTAACCCCTGCGAAAATCGAGGGATCACTGTACATTCTTGGTAGAGTGTAACAATGAAAGAGCTTGAAAGCCGTTAAAAGCTGGGAACATCGTTAGCACCTGATTGGGGCTAGAAAGAAACTTACTCAGAGCAAGTTAGAGTAATGAAAAAACCCTGCAAAGACTTAGGTCTTGGAAAACATTCTTTGCAGAGAGAAACAATGAAAGAATCTGCAAGGTATGAGCTGGGAAGATCGTTAGCAGCTAGTTAGGGCTGAAAAACAAAAAAAAAGCTACATCCAGGGTATAAGACACACCCTAATTATCAACCTATTTTAGGGAGGGAAAAGGTGCGTCTTATACACCCAAAATACTGTATATTTTTATTGTTTAAGATTTACATCTGTTTAAATGTTCCCTCTCCAAAATTTATAATGAACATTTAAAATAGAAAAAAATACCTGGAATATTTACTACTGCTAAATACAAACTCATATAGTTGGAAAATACAGAACTAGATTTCTGTTCCTCAATTGTCAGAAATTCACAAAGTGCATAATAGCAATAGCACTTAGATGTCTATACCACTTCATAGTGCTTTACATCCCTCTCTAAGCAGTTTACAGAGTCAGCATATTGCCCCCAACAATCTGGACCTTCATTTGACCAACCTCAGAAGGATGGAAGCTGAATCAACCTTCAGCCAGTGAGGATTGAATCCGACAGTCAGAACTAGCCTTCAATACTGCATTCTAACCACTGTGTCTCCAGGGCTCATAATAATAATAAACCAGATCTTAGTTTGTCTACATTTCTGCTTCCTTTTGGATGTGTGGACTTCTACTCCAAGGTCTTCTAGCCAGCAAGCCCATAGCTGAGTGTCTAGGGCAGTGATGGCGAACCTTTTTTTCATTGGGTGCTGAAAGAGCATGCGCTTGTGCTATTGCGCATGACTGAGTGCCCACACCTATAATTCAATGCCTGGAGAGAGCGAAAACAGCTCGCCCCACCCCCCTGGAGGCCCTCTGGAGGCCAAAAACAGCCTGTTCCCAACTTCTGGTGGGTCCAGTAGGCTCGTGTTTTACCCTCCCCAGGCTCCAAAGGCTTCCCTGGAGCCGGGGGAGGGTAAAAACGCCCTCCCTCATCCCCACAGAAGCTCTCTGGAACCCAAAACATCCTCTCAGAAGGGCCTCTGTGTGAGCCAAAAATCAGCTGGCCAGTACACCCATGCATGTTGGAGCTGAGCTTGGACGGCTTGTATGCCAGCAGATATGGCTCCATGTGCCACTTGTGGCACCCGTGCCATAGCTTCACCATCACTGGTCTAGGGAATTGAACTCTTTTACGTCTAGAAGCTGCTAAGATTTGGAATGCTGGCTCACATAGAAGCTTTTAATTGCCGAGTTTTGAAACTATGCAAAATAAATATTCCACCAATGAATAAACAGCACTTCTCCACAAATGATCCTTCAGAAGTAAACTTTACTGAAATGGCTTTATTCTACAATGTAAAAAGCACTTGCGATTTCAAAGTATTCTCTATCTTTTTTTTTACATACCCCAACACTGCAAATTAACATTTTGCCTTCTCAGAATAACAAAACTACCAACCTACCATTTTGCTTTGCCAAAGAGTATTTTCTCTCTAAACCCTGCCTGTAAAATTAAGGCTGCTAAAAATACACGGTTTATTTTTTGTAGTTTGTAATTCACAATGGCTTTCTTGGGAGGTGGAGCTGGTAAATTGGTATGTGGATAAGTACCTGGCATGTTTGCAAGGAAGGGCCTCCACCATCCTGCAGCCGCAGTGATAATTAAAAAGTGGAATCGGCATGACAAATGCTTTGGTGGGAAAGACTTCAAGTTGGGCAGGTGGTTGCTGGGTGTCTAAAAACTACTCTACAAATTAGATGGTGCAGATGAGCCATGAACGACTGTGTGTAGCTTTTGCTTCTTTTAAGTATACTGCATGTGTGTTTCCATAAGATCGTTTTGATAGCTCTACTGGTGTTGGAAAGACATTCAGCAGAACACGATATGCTCAGCCATTATGGTTGGCTGTAGATTAGAATCAAGTTGTACTAACTTAGCCACCATGGCCCATAAGCCATGGTTTGTTATTCAGTGTTCCATACAAATGCAGTTACCAAGTTATGAAGCAGCACCTAACAAACCAGTTGATCTAGGAGCTAAGCGTAGTTTGTTTGTTTATTTATTTGTCAATCAAGTATAGTAGATTATATAAACATAACATAGATAGTAATGATTAAAAAAAGACAATAGGACAGGGATGGCAGGCACAATAGTGCACTTATGCGCGCCACTTACCAACCTCCTAGAAAAGGGAAGAGGTCAACTGTAGACAGTCTAAGGTTGAAGATTTTGGGGTCTGGGGGAAGAAACAATAAAGTCAGGTAGTGAATTCCAGGCGTTGATCACTCTATTGTTGAAGTCGTATTTTCTGCACTGTAGTTTTGAGCAATTTAAATTTAGTTTGAATTTGTTATGTGCTCGTGTGTTGTTGCGGTTGAAGGTGAAATAGTCATTAACAGGAAGGACATTTTGGTATATGATTTTGTAAACTATGGTTAGATCAGTTCAGAGGCGACGTAGTTGTAAATTGTCTAATTTCAGAATTTCAAGTCTGGTGGAGTAAGGTACTGTATTTTGTTGTGGGAGGGAGTGAAGGACTCTTGTTGTGAAATATTTCTGGACACTCTGAATTGTATTAATGTCTGGTATGCAATGCGGATTCCAAGCAGGTGAGTTGTATTCAAGAATTGGTCTGACAAACTTTTTGTAAGCTCCAGTTAGCAGTTCAATGTTACCAGAGAAGAAGCTATTTAAGATTAGATTGACAACTTTAGTGGGTTTTGGCAATGTTGTTACAGTTAGATGGGGAACCACCAGGAGACAACAGTAAACCATTTTATGATGTGACCCAGAAAATCACAGAGATTGTCCCTGTGGCCACCAATTGATCTCAGCTCAAAAGAGACTTTAAATTGTTACTGTAGTTTGTTTAAATGTCTATGGAGATTAAATGTCTATGGCAACTTTTTTACTACCATGCAGAATAAAGTTATGTGTAATCAGAACTGTAGTACAGTAATACCTCATGATACGAACTTAATTGGTGCAAGGAGGAGGTTCGTAAGTCGAAAGGTTCGTAAGATGAAACATTGTTTCCCATAGGAAACAATGTAGTCAATTAATCCGTGCAACCAAAAAAACGGCGTTCGGCGACTGCTGGGAAGCCGCGCATCTGTTTTAAAAGGTGACAGCCGGCCTGGGGGGCTTCCCAGCAACCTCCCGAACCCGGAAGTTCGGCAAAAGTTCGGGGTTCGGGGGGGTGCTGGGAAGCCCCCCAGCCCGGCTGTGACCTTTTAAAACAGCCGCGCGGCTTCCCAGCTGTCTCCCGAAGCCGAACGCCAAAGCTGAACTTCCGCGTTCGGCTTCGGGAGACAGCTGGGAAGCCGCGCGGCTGTTTTAAAAGGTCACAGCCGGCCTTGGGGGCTTCCCAGCACCCCCCCCCGAACCCCGAACTTTTGCCGAACTTCCGGGTTCGGGGTTCGGGAGGTTGCTGTCTCTTTTGCTATCTCTCTTTCTTTCTTTCTCTTGCTATCTCTCTTTCTTTCTCTCTCTCTTTGTCTCTCTCTATCTCTTTCTCTCTCTCTGTCTCTCTTGCTATCTTTCTTTCTCTCTCTGTCTCTCTCTCTGTCTCTCTTGCTGTCCCTCTCTCTCTCTCTCTCGCTATCTCTCTTTCTTTCTCTCTCTTGCTATCTCTCTTTCTTTCTTTCTCTCTCTTTCTACCATGCCGACAACAGCGGGATCAGGCAGTAGCCAAGGGTGGCGGCAGAGCGGCTGACTGAGAGCGGGAGTCCTGACGGCGGCAGCTGGACGTGCTGCTGGATGCCGTATATGCTGGCGCTGCGCTGGGCATGGGGCTGGCACCTCCGGCCCAGCCAGCGAGCCAGTCCCAGCCCCGCAGTGCCAGCATGTAGGTCTCCAGCAGCATGTCCAACCGCCACCGTCGGTGCCTCCACCCTGGAGCTCCCTCTCGCCGCCGCCATCTCCCCGCGACTGCCTGGGGCCGCTGCAGCCGGCCCCCTCCCTCTCCCACTGCCGGGCCCCAAAGGACGCTTGCCGCAGACGTCAGGGAAGCTCCAGCTGGGCGGGGCGCTGCCGGTGCCGGTACCTCCGACCTGGAGCTCCCACTCGCAGCTGTCCCCCGGCTACTGCCCGATGCCGCTGTTTTCGGCGCTCTCCTGCTGGGCCCCAAAGGAGGAAGGCAGGAAAAAGGAGGTGCGAAGAATGAAGCTCTCCTTTTCCCCGCCTTCCTTCTTTGGGGCCCAGCAGGAGAGCGCCGAAAACAGCGGCATTGGGCAGTAGCCGTGGGACAGCTGCGAGTGGGAGCTCCAGGTCGGAGGCACCGGCACCGGCAGCTCCCTGCCCAGCTGGAGCTTCCCTAGGAGCTTCGCGGCACACCTGACCGTGTCTCGCGGCACACTGGTGTGCCACGGCACACTGGTTGGGAAACGCTGTTCTAGGGTAGGCTGTTTTTTTAAAAAAAGTTTTGATTTTTTCCCCTTTTTGACACCGTGTCTCTTGCAATAGTGGCAAATTATCTGTAGTTCAGGTGAGGGTGAAGCTTTGTTCTTTGAGCTTGTGGATTGGTTTCTGAATGTTTCATTAGCAGACTAGGTAATATCAGTGTTCTTCTTTAGTTGTGTTGAGTGGAGGTCTTATGAGGGTCAGGTATGAGTCGTCAGTGAGAATCTTGTGATGGGTCTTGTAAAAAGGGGGTTGCATCAAGTCAGGGTCATTGGGGTGAACTGCTGGTAGTGGAGGCTTGAACGTCGGTGCTGTCTCTGGTTGGCTGTGCGGTTGGATTCTGAGGGGTTTGTAGGCTGGTTGTAGGTCAAGGTGTCTGTTGATGGAATTGCTTGTGGAGTGTCAGGCTTTGATGAACTCACAAGGATGGCAGGTGGTAGCGTGGCCGATGATTTTTGTATTGCTCCAATCGAACTGGTGGTTTTATGCTGGTGTGGGTAGAGATGTATTTCTTACTTCTATCCTTCTTGCTTTTAAAGCCTCATAGAATTGATTGGACTATATACTCATTACATAAAATAAATATCAATAACTATCACACCCATTTTTGTGTCCTCTGATGATCTGATAAACATTCCTACCATTTCATCCTGGTCATTATTAAAAGTATTGATAAGCATAGGATCCAGGATTGAATTTTGATATTCCTTGTGAATCTCACCCCAAATTGCAGCATTTAAGTGTTATTTTCAAGTCAGATATTAGCTATTCAGTAGTCATTCCTTCAGCCCCAAACAAGTAATTTGATAATGTATCACAACATGCTTCGTGAAAGTTTGCCGAAATAAAAAAATGTATGACTCTGTAGCATTCTTAGAATCTGCTGTGAAATTACCCGATCAAAAAAACTAAGGCATGACTAAATATTGACAAATCAATGCAGAATCCTATTAATGACTATTGTTTTAAGTGTTTACAGAAATCTCTTTATATGTTCTAGAATATTATCAGATATCGAAGATGTATACTTAGTATTGAAGATACTAAGAATTTAATTTCTTACAATCCCCTTTCCCTTGGAATAGTATTTTCTGATCATTTTGAATGTCACGCTTCAATGTTACCTCTGCATACTACTTTTCACAATTGTCTGGTGAAAAACACATACTCTTTTCAAAGGCTGAGCCAAAATAAAATTGTATAATTCTGTTGCTTTGTTCCCTTTTGATATCTTTAATGTGCCGCAGATAAACTGATTCTTTTAATTTTGAATATACCATCTTTGTTCCTAGCATCTTTTGCCAAAACTAGGTTTATCTAATTTTTGGCTTTCCAGTCACCAGCTGTATACTTCCAGGCTATCTGTATATATTTTTATTCGTGAAGTATTCCTTTCGCTATCTTTTATATGTGCCCTCTTTGATTTTCAGATGTCAATCAAATTCATGCCATAGCCATATGCTGCTTCTGCATTCTTTCACTTTTTCCTTATTGGTATTTTTGGCAATTGTGACTTTGAGTTTATTATATAGTATAAAACAAAAACAAAAAACAGGATACTTCTTGTGTTTTTCCAGTACTTTGAGAATACTTTCCTCCAAAGTTATTGCTCCTTCTATCTCTTCAACATGATTCAAAGTTGGAATAGCTGGTCCTCTTCTGCATTTCTTCTGGACAATCATGCTCGGTAAAGATTTTTTTTGGGTATGGTGGGCACTTTACCAAAAATTAACAAAAATATGAATTTTGGGGAACACAGTGGAAGGACACCTAAATACAATGAGTTCCAATCCTATAAACACAGACAAAAAACTGTTCCAAAAGTTGCTTTAATTCTGAGGGGGGACGGGACCCCAAGTAAATTTATCCAAACATTGTTACATAAGAGGCTTTCAAAAACTTCACATAGTTTTGGATACTTTGGTTTTGGTTTTCTGATCTTTGAAGACTGTGTTCTAGTTCCGTTAAAGACACTTCATGACGTTTATCTCGCTGAAAAAAAGGACAAATAAACATTACTAACAAAATTTACACATTGATATTTACAGCACCAAGTGCCTGAAGAAGGAAGTCTTCAACTAACTCAAGATTCTTAATGTATTATTAAATATATATATTCAAGTAGGGAGGCCAGCTATTTTCTTACCTGATAAGAAAGTAAATACCCCTGCAATTTGTGAGTGCTGGCTGCAGTAACCACTTCTGGTTAAAAGTGATTACACAAATGGCTGTCTTGGGTAGGGTTTTTTAAACATATAGTAATGAATAATAGAGTTGGAAAGAATCCTAGAGGTCTTCTAGTAGAACCCCTTGCTCAAGCAATAGACTCTATACCAGTGATTGTGAACCTTTTTTGGTTTGCGTGCTAAAAGCATGTGTGTGCATGTGCTAGCATGCACACACATGCACACACCTATTCCCTCCCCCCCATGCATGAGCACCCCTTGCGCTGTTCGAGAGCATGCACACAACAAACACCTCCCCAGCCCTGCACATAGGCCTCACTGAATCCTAGGATGGTGAAAAAAAAGTGAAACGGACACACTGGAAGTTCAGAAAAATGGACTTCCGGTTTGCCCATTGTGTTGTTTTTTGTGCTCCGGAGCCTTCAGGGAAGCTTCCTGAAGCAATGGAGTGCAAAAAAAAAGCACAATGGGCAAACCCGAACTCCGTTTTCTGAACTTGCCCAATGGGAAAACCAGCATTTGGAAAAACAGACTTCTGGTTTGCCTGTTGTGCTTTTTCACACTCCAGGGCTTCAGGAAGCTTCCCTGAAATCTGCAGAGAATATAAAACACCACAACGGGCAAACCAGAAGTCTGTTTTTCCAAATGCTGGTTTTCCTGTTGGGCAGTTTTTTCCAAGGTCAAATACTAGCTGGTTAGTGCGCAGATGCGCACTAGAGCTGACACAGGGAAACGCCTTGCGTGCCCTTTGATACGGCTCTGCATGCCACCTATGGCATGCATGCCATAGATTTGCCATCATGCCTCTATACCATTTCTGACAAATAGTTGTTCAATCTCTTTTTAAAAACATCCGGTTTTGGAGTACTCACAACTTCTGGAGGCAAGCCATTCCACTAATAAATGGTTCTAAAAATTATTGTTCTATAATGATAAGCTTTAACATACATACCTTGTTTCCCCCCAAATAAGATATCCCCTGATTATAAGCCTAGTCAGGCTTTTGAATGCATGTCAATAAGGCCAAGCACTTATTTCAGGGTTCAAAAAATGTAAGCTAGGATCTTACTTTTGGGGGAACATGGGTATAAGAGTCCTGAGTTTTCTTTATGGTTATTACTATTCACAATTATTTCCAGAAATACTTGAAGTGGAACAATGTGACATGTGTTCTCTTTTCCATAATGTATTTTCAGTATATGTGCACTGTATGGGCATGTGCGTGTGTATATGTGCTCCTATTTGTATGAAAAAAGACGAACGAAGAATGTGTTCTGTATTCACTCTAATGCATGAATTAAAATTAGTTTCATGTTTATTTTTAACTGTCAGACTAAAACAAAAACAGAAAATACTTGAAATATAACTTAATGGCCCTGA
The DNA here is from genome assembly GCF_031021105.1 of Erythrolamprus reginae. Lineage (NCBI taxonomy): Eukaryota > Metazoa > Chordata > Lepidosauria > Squamata > Dipsadidae > Erythrolamprus > Erythrolamprus reginae. The sequence continues at coordinate 128,744,573 of NC_091952.1, read as the reverse complement.
CACAAGAAAGGGAAGAAATATTCTATTGGAGCAAGAATTTTAAGGCAGATACAATCTGTATCTACCAAGTGTTCTGATGCCTTGGTTGGAACGGTTAAAATAAATTACAGCTTTGTGGTGAAAAAAGCTACTTGATTACTTGATGCAAGTAATATTCCCCAAACACCCTGCCAGAACATGAAACTTGGTACATTGTCAAAAGGAAAGATGGTAGCTCAATAGAAAGACACATATCCTCATATGTATAAGGCCCAGATTCAATCTCCAACTAGGGCCCAGCAAAATTTTAATTGTCTCTCCTTTCTAAATGGAAAAAAAAAAAAGGAACGCTGGGAATTCGTTTGTGAGCCCAGAGATCTTGTAGCCCACCCAAGGAGTGCAGATTTAGATACTATTTCACATCTCTGTCCTACTTTTACACATCAATAAAAAGCAACAGAGGCATTCTATGTATGCTTCACACTTAGATGCAAGAAGTCGAAGGAAACACTGGCTGTACTTTTAACAATGATTACCTTGGGAGATTCATCTTTAAGATTATTAAACTGTGTTGACAAATACAGGAGGGTCTTTGTTCAATTCATAGTGTGTCAGTTTAGGCCTTTCCTGATTAAGTAGGCTCTCTGCTCAGTTTTTTTCTGTTTTGATTATTGCAATGTGGTTGACGTGGGACTACCCTTGAAAAATATCCAGAAAGTACCAAATGTGGCCATGTAAACAATCTTGTATGCCCCAAGGATGGATGATGCTACACCTACGTTGTGTGAATTGCACTGAGTTTGCTTCTGGGTCAAATTCAAGGTATTGGTTATGATTTTGAAAGCCTTATATGGCACAGGGATATATTACCTGCAGGATGGTCTTCACCTCACTGCATCAACCTGCTGAGGCAGGGATGGAATGTTCCAGACCCCATCATTCTAAATGGCAGGATCCAGGAAGAGAGTGTTCTGTGCAACTGCCCCTCACCCTTTGAAACATTCTCTCTCCAGAGGCACAATAGGGCCCCCTCTCTCTTGAACTTTTGGAAATGTCTAAAAACCCGGCTCTACTGTCTTGCTTGGTGCTGACAAAGAAGCATCTGTCTTTGGGACTGGTTAACACCCTGAAGACCCTCCTCCCTCATTTCAATTATTTTTTAATATTAAATTTAAACATCTTTCCCTCTTATATAGTGTTTTTACATTTTAATATTTTACTTGTAGACATTTTATTTCTACATATTTGCCCAGTGACTCTCTGTGAAGGAGATGGGCGGTTTCTAAATTTTGATAAATAAATGAATAAAATAAAAATATACTGTATGGCTATACTCACTAAAAAGTGTATTTTAGGGTTGCAGTTAGGTTTGTTTGAATTTCTCTTCATCTGTCTTAATGAGCTTTATGATTAGTTAGAGATCTGATCCCAAATGCCCTTGGTTTAATTCAATATCCTGGCAAGATCAATGCAAGGAAGAAACATTGTAATATTACATAGTGAATTAAGTACTGTACATTGTTTGTAAACCTCTGTTCTTATTTGCTCCAAATTATGGATTGCATTCTAACCAGCTATGTGTGAGGAGGGGATATTTAATCCTTTCTTTTCCGACACTTCCTTGTCAAATTTTTGCTTTCCGCCTTTTAAAACGGTCAGGGACAGAAAAAAAAAATGTAAAGAATTCTCAATAGATTCTTAGAAGTAAGGGCATATAGTTAAGTACATAGAGAAACATGCACCAAAAACTGTACTGTAATTGTCCAATATTGTTGAGAATAACAAGTTTGGCCTTTTGAAGGAAAATAATAGATAGCAAACAGTGGGAAGTGAAGATTAAGTGTTCTACAAATTCAGACTGTTATAGATATTGATTGACAGCACCTACCGTGACAACCAAACAATAAATTGGAAAATTGATGTGAACCACATCTAATTAGCTTATTTAAAAATAAACTATACTTCATTTGTTAGATATAATGTGTTTGATGTTTTTAAATTCTTATGGAAATCTAATGAATCTAATGACAAATTAAAGTAATACTGAAATAATAACAAGAATTATCAGTCTTAAGTTAGCTAGATGATACACATCTAGCTTTTTGATATGAACAAAAAGGTCTACTTACACTGTCCAGTTTTTTGGATAGCTCTTTCTTTTCTTTTTTCTTCTCTCTTAATTCATTTTCTAGATCCAATATTTTCAACTGAAAAGATCGCTCCTTAGAATTAATTTTTTCTACTTCCTCTGTTAACTGTAAGAATTAAACATCACTTAAATTACATAGCTTTTAAACTTCAAAAGTAAACTATTTTATGTTTCTGTGAGTAGTCACATGCTTGTCTGTTATAGAAGTCCATATTTTTAACAGAAAAATGTATATAAAAAATAGATTGAAATTATATATTTATGGAGGAGTTTTATGTTAACCTTCAAGTATATTTTTAAAAAACGACTAACATTTTCAAATAATCACTCAAATAGAGATGATAGTATTTTTCTAATTTTGACAGCTGACTTTGGCTCAGACTAAAATATCAAATTTTATTTTTGTTGAAGGTATATCTAGCTTTGAAAACAAATATTAGCTGAACCCTTGTCCACTTAGAGAAATTAACTGAATATTTTTTTCTAGCGAGAAAGGTTGTGATCCAGAAGAGAGTTTTGATACAATTCTTGCTATTAGTTATATTATCAGAGAAAGAAAAACTCCCTTTGTGGATATTCCAGCAAAATTCCTTTTATACGATTTGAGCTTTTAAAACCCAATTAGTAATTTTATCTTATGTGTCTCTGTCTACATTTTTGTATGTTGTTTATCCGGATGATTTCCCCCCCCCCCCACAAAAGGAGGATTAAAAAATGTATTTTTCTCCATGCTGTTCTTTTTTCATGGATTAAGGCGACTTTAAGAAGATTTTCAGTATGTTTCATCCCAAACTCTAGGAATTACAGAACCTGGCAGTGGGGTTAAAAGAGGAATCAACCTAGAATCCCTACATAACCACAAACAGATTAAATCCAACATCATTTGAATTCTGGGGACCATTATCTAATTCCAAGCAGATGCTAACTGTTAGTTGAGAAGATTCTAAACTGTTAAGTAATAAATCAGTTTAATTCAGCCTTCAGATATAGACCTGGCCTTTCACACCTGAATAAATTATATAATACATTATATAAGAACATGTATGGAGATCAAATAAAAAGGGAATCAAAATATTTTCTCTAACATGGAAATTATTTAAAGATAGATATACAGACAGAGGCATGTCTTAGACTTATTAAAGATTAAGCACACTGCCATTTATTTTAGTTATCTAAAGACTAATGTGAATAAGAACCACTAGGTTACAGATAAAATGAGCAATTTATTTCAAGTATAATTCTATGTTACACATCTTTTACACTCCATCTTTACATTTCACTACAATGTCAATAGGTCAAGAATTTAAAATTGAATGTGTCTTTACAGATTCCTGAACGTGTTTTCCTTTCACAAAAGGCTCATATATTTATATATTTTCAAATCTATTTTGCTCCATTTTTAAAAACCAAATTTTACAACAGCAGGAAATCCAAAAGATACTTACCATATTTTTCGCTCCATAAGACGCAGTTTTTTTCCTCCCAAAGTAGGAAGAAAAATCAGCCCTGTCTTATGGAGCGAAGATGCAGGCAGGGAGGGGGGGGGAGGCTGAGAACTCGGAAGCGCCATCCCGCCGGCTGGCTGGCTGCTGCCTGGCCCCCTCCCTCCCGGAGGAGGGTCTCCCTCCGCACCACCAGCGGCGCTCCCCCCGCCAGCCAGCCAGCCAAGCCCCGCGCCCGCCAGAACCGGCTCCTCGCTCTCCCCCCGCCGCCCGCCGCATTTGCAGGAGGTGGGGAGGGTCGGGCGGCCCGCCAAGGCCAGGAGGGACGCCGCTGCCTCCCCTTCCCTCTCTCCGCCCGCCGCTGCGCCTCCTTGACGGGCAAAGGTTTTTCTCAGCGGAGGTCTTCAATGTCGGGGGCGCACGGGCGGTTGCGCGCGCTCCCTATCTCCCTGCTAGCCCACTCGGAATATTCAAAATAAGAAAAGCCTTTGCCGGCTTTTCTTATTTCCGAGTGGGCTAGCAGGGAGATAGGGAGCGCGCGCAACCGCCCGAGCGCCCCCGACATTGAATATCACCTTCGCCGGCCCCGCCTCTCCTGCAACCCCCTTGCTGGGAGCCCGGGACGAAAGGGCTCTCGGCAAAGGTGAGGCGGGCAGGGCGTGCGCGCGTCACCGCTGAGAAGAACGGAGAGAGAACGAGAGTGAGTGAGAGCAACAGACAGCAAGATAGAGAGAAAGTGAGAAAGAGAGAGTGAGAGAAAGGGGGGGAGAGAAAGAGATAGCAAGAGAGAGAGAACAAGAGAAAGAAAGAGCGTGAGAAAGAAAAAAGAGAGAAAGAGTGAGAGAGAGAGAAAGCAAGAGACAGAAAGAAAACAAGAGAGAGAAAGTGAGAAGAAGAGAGAGAGGGGGAGAGAGAGAGAAAGAGAGAGGGGGAGAGAGAGAAAGAGAGGGAGAAAGAGAGAGGGAAAGGGGGGAGAGGGGGGAGAGAAAGAGAGAGGGAGAGGGGGGAGAGATAGCAAGAGAGGGAGAGAAAGAGAGAGGGAAAGGGGGAGAGAGGGGGGAGAGAAAGAAAGAGGGAGGGAGAGAGAGGAGATAAAGGAAGAGGAGAGAGAGAAAGGAAGAGAAAGAAAGAAAGATAGAAAGAGAGAGAGTGAGAGATGCTCAGTGAGCCTTTCTTTGAAGTTGCCTTTCTTTCTCTCTTTCTTTCTTTTTCTCTCTTGCTCTTTCATTCTTTATTCTTTCTCTTGCTTTCTTTCTTTCTCTTGCTTTCTCTCCTTCCTTCCCTCCTTCCATTTCTTTCATTCCCCCTCTCTATTTTTATCTCTTTCATTTTCTTTCTTTCTCTCTTTCTTGCTCTTTTTCTTTCTCTCTTTTACCTTCCCTTCCTCTATTTCTTCTTTTCTTTCTCCTTCCTACCTTCTTCCCTCCCTCCCTTCAGTCCTTCCTCTCTTACTCTCCCCTTTCATAAGTTTCCTTGCTTCCTTCCTCTGTTCCTGTCCCTTCCCCCTTTCTTTCTTTCTTTCTTTCCTTCCTTCCTTTCCTCCCTCCATTTCTTGCTTTCCTTTTCCTTCCTCCCTCACTCCCTTCTTTCACTCCTTCCTCTCTTCCTCTCCCCTTTTTGGCTCAAAATATTTTTTTTCTATTTTCCTCCTCTAAAATCTAGGTGCGTCTTATAGAGCGAAAAATACGGTATTTTACTAATGTGCAATTAGTATAGAGCAACAATTAGAATGGGTTTTGATCTTTTGCACAAGAGGGGAGAAAGGAAATTGAAAAGGAAATTCTTTTGCAATACAACTATTGTTCTATGATTATATAATTCTCCTTTAATCAGTTTGTTTGTATGTTCATACATACATATACATACACACACACATATATATGTATATTGTTCACCCCCAAATATATTTAAATTAATTGGGAAGTATTATATTGGTAATCTTTGCAGTTGTGCATAAACAGGTAATCCTCGACTTACAGCAATTCATTTAGTAACCATTCAAAGTTACAATGGCTCTGAAAAAAGTGACTTCTGACCATTTTTCACCTCACTAGTATCCCCATGGAGATGTGATAAAAATTCAGATGCTTGGCATCTGACTCATATTTATGTCGGTTGCGGTGTCCTAGGGTCATGTGATCCCCTTGCAGCCTTCTGACAAGCAAAGTCAATGGGGAAGCCAGATTCACTTAACAACCATGTTACTAGCTGAACTACAGTGATTTATTTAACAACTGTGGCAAGAAAGATCGTAAAACAGGACAAAACTCACTTAACAAGTGTCTCACTTAGCAACAGAAATTTTGGGCTTTAAAAAAAGACGAAATAAATTTTGGACTAAATTGTGGTCGTTAAGTCGAGAACTATCTGTATAACTATATGTAACTATCAGAGACATATTATTCTTAATTTAATTAACAAAACATTCGGCCATCAATATTAATTTTACCTGTTTTCTTCCATGTTCCAAAGCAGCTTCTAGCTGTCTTGCTAAACCATCGCATTCTGTAAGTTTCTGTTTAAACTGCAGTTCTATTTCCTGAAGGCTATCTTCTTGATTCACCAACTGATTTTCCAGTTCTGTGTTTTGCAGTTCAATTTCTTCTAGCTTTCTTTTAAGTCAAATATATATACAGATGTAAGAATACCACACAGAGAAATAAATAGGAATAGGTAGCTTTGGAGAAAAGTAAGTATCACACTTACCTTCTAACTTCCTCATATTTCAGCTGAATGTTGTAATTTTCCTCCTCCAAAGAAAGCTGCTCCAAAAATTCATCACCATGATTTATCTGTTTAAAAAAGGGAAGAAATGTTAGCATATCCAACAAAGCTATATAGAAATGAACTGCTGTGAAACTAGCTGCAAATATTGGCAGATAAACCCACTGTAAATAGAAAACTGATCAGATTGTACTTTGCAAGAGTAATATACAAAAATCCAAGATTGTGGAAGATCCAGTTCAGGCAGAGACCTAATAGCAACAGCACCTAAGACCTATATACTGCTTCACAGTGCTTAAACAGCCCTCTCTGACCAGCATATTGCTCCCAATAATCTGGGTCCTCACTTTACCGACCTCGGAAGGATAGAAGGATGAGTAAACTTTGAGCTAGTCAGATTTGAACTGCTGGCAGTCAGCAGAATTAGCCTGCAATACTGCACTCTAACCCCACCTGAAAGAATTGCTTTCCCATCTGTCTTACATACAAGAAGGTATGGACATCAGGATCAATCAATTAGATCATGCTCTGGTTCTTCTCACCTTCTGAATTAATCTTAACAATGGCAGGGAATGGACTCGTTTTCTATTATTTCAACAAGTGTTCAGCCGAATCCCTCTTCCTTGGGATTGTTAAGCAGACACGTTTACATTGTCCTGGTTTTAAAATATAATTATTGTGCTTTTTTGATGTCATTTTTTCACTGCTCTGCTGTGTGATATTCACTCTTCAATGCTTTATTTACTATGCCAATTAGTTTTGCGACTAGTCATTTTGATGCAAATTACTAAGAGAACATTTTCTGGAAAGGGACTTACAAACACTAAATAAACAAAAAATAAAATAAAAAACTCCAGACATCTCCTTTTGAATTTCAAAAGTTTTGTCATGCAACCATGTATTTGGAAACACAATGTTTGTTTGGATAGCGACTTCCTATTGAAACAACTTCAATAAGAGAGATAAAGATAATTTCAGCAAAATTGAAATTTTGTAATCACTGCATTTTCAGACAGCTGTTGAAAAGTATAGCTCCTGAATTACTTCCGTGGATGTAATGGAAGCATTGCTTCCACTGAAAACTCTCAGCATAATTCACTTCTCAGGGTTGTTGTTGGGGAAAAATAGGAGGGGGAAGAAGTATTAGATATGACTGCCACCTTTATAAAGGTGGGATAATAACATAATAACCACATTATTATATATTATTGTACATTATTATATCATTAATAATTATTATATCAGCTTTATTATTTGCTACCTTCATGCCTATCCAGAGATTCCCAAAAATAGATAGCAATTAATTACTTTGCGTAACCCCTTGCCTCCCTTGCACCTGTATACCTTCTTGACTGGTGCCACATCCCCATCAATTGTCCAACCCAACCCTTTCCAATCCACACTCCCATTCCTCCCCAATCGCACTTTAATACATCATTTAGCAAGAGAAAATTCCAGTTCCAACTGCCATTGTAAGGTTAGGACTAGCTGTATACAGTATTTTTTAAATGCCTAGTGCAGGAGTGTCAAACTCCAAGGCCCAGGACCCAGATATGGAAACAGCAAAGGACCAGCCCACAGTTCCTCTGCCAGCAAAAATGGAGCTCACGAGGGCCCCGCGTGAACCTCCTGAGCTCCTGTTTCATTGGCAGAGAGAGGGTTGCAGGAGGCTGTACCAGCCAAAAATGGAGCTCGGGAGCCCATTTTTGCTGGCAGAGGGTTGCAGGAGGTCATCACAGTTGAAAACAGAGCTTAGGAGTCAATTTTACACTGGCAGAGCACTCAGGCCACCCCAGGCACCCGACATGAATGACATCATGCTAGCCATGCCCATCCCAGCGCCCCAAAGTCAAACACAACCCTCAGTGAAATAGAGTTTGACACCTAGTGGAATGGAATGTATTTGTTCAATGATTACTACTGAAAAGACAGTCATTTGTGTCCCAACTACTTTTCCTACCTGGGAGCAGGATTAATACTGACCCCAAACTATTGGGGCCTTTTATGCTCAAATCCCCAATTTGAAATGAATCTGATATAATACCTATTTTAAAAATAAGAGAAAAAACACTTTGGAACATATAATTCCTTGAAAAATTGGAATTAGCTTAAAAAAGACCTCCCTCATTTTTTTAAAAAAAGTTGATGACACTCAATGTTCACGATGAGAGCCAAGTTGCCAGTTTAAAAATAAAATAAAATAAAATTTGGTGCTGGTTTAAATATAAAGCAAGAAAGTTTTATTCTCGAAGCACCTGAACCTGCAGTTCCCTAATGGATTTGGATTTTTCTACGCAGCTCTTTTGGCAGGAGAGGAGACTTTCCTGATCTTTCTGCAGTTTCTCTTCAGCTGCTTTCTGTAAGCCACGGGCATATTCTACCTCCTTCTGGCGAGCCTCCGTTTGGCTCTTCATCTGGGTAATGGCATCGGGAGTGGAGGAAAAAAACATAAGAGTTCAGTCACTTTGTTCACTTTTCTGCAGTCAAGCCATAAACCAAAGAATGGATCACATAGAATATACTATCAATTGAAACCACGTACCGCATACATTTCTGCATCTCTGCCTCCTGTTATAGTTCTGCTGTCATGCATGACCTTTTCATATCTTGTTCTCAGTTGCTCAGCTTCCACTTCTAATCTTACCACCTAGGACATCAGTTTATTTATTTTATATTATTGTTATTTATATACACTTATTAATACATACATACAGCAACATTATTTGGATTACATTTAGGATCATGTCATTCAGTGGTTAAGCTAGCATACTTGACACCCAAAGTATCCCCTGCCTTTGTTGCTAAAAGCCTATTTGGTGTAGTGGTTAAGGAATCAGACTAGAATACAGGAGGTTGTGATGAGTTCTAGTCTTGCCATAGCCACAACACCAGCTGGATGACATTGGGCAAGTCACTTTTCTCAACCATAAAAAGAAGAAACTAGAAAGCTATTTCTAAAAAAACAACCACTTCCAGGGGAGGAAAAGTGAAGTAAACTTCTCCAAAGTAGTGGAGATGACAATGCAGCAAAGAATAATAATCACTGTTAAACTCAATTTTCTGGACATGGAGATTGTCCACTTGTGCTCTGAATGGAGACTTTAAAGACACTAGGTTCATTTAATCTCACTTTTAAAACCCTTTGGATTTACAATTATGTTAAACTTAAAAGAACTTTTCCATACCAGAAGCTTAAAAACTACCTGGTAAGTACATCTTTATCCTAGAACAGAAGAAAAATTAACTAACAGTTTAAAGAATTTAAAAATAAATGCAAAAAGCTAAGTAAAAATTTAACTGAAGAGACTTGAAAATGAAGGGAACAGACAAAATTAAATATTAAGACTTTTGTTAAGAATTTCAAAAAACTGAGTAAATAAAATAACATCTGTGTGCAATATAAAATATTAATCTATTAGGAATGTGATAACTGGCTGAAATTGAACAAAAAACACATAGAAACCTAGACTTTGTGATTACAAAAGTGGAACGCTAGAGGGAACTAAAGCTCCAGGCAAAAAAGAGAAAAGTGCAATTTACAATATGACAAAGGCATGACACAAGACAGTTCAGAGCATTTTTAAGAACTGGGACAGAAACCGCTAACTAAATTGATAGCAATGAACCTGCAAATGCATTTTTCAAAAATAGATTCTATAGAAAAAATGAAAATTATGAAAGAAATATGCATATGTAGTCATCATTTATTTTGCTCAGCTGATGTAAAAAAGGGAGAGAACGATGACTTCATATTGTATTATCACTACCTATACATGAAACACAGAGTACTTGTATCATTTTCAATTATTTTCTGTTGCAATGCAGCCAACTTGAAATATTTTGATGGAATTATATGTATGAGATTGCTTTGTTTTAATTTCAAAATGAACAGCGTTTTTTATGTTATGCATAGCTCCAATAGATGTAAGGCTCTAAACCAGAATCCCCTTAAATGGTCAATGTTGATTATCAAAGGTTAATGTTAGTATTATTTTTCATAGCATTATGTGTAAAAGTAGTATTTATTAAATTTTCAAATATACATGTTTTGGGATTGTTGAACAATCTGAAATTTTATGAAGAGGTTTATGAACTGAAAAAAACCTGCTCTAAACTGAGGCAGGATTGCTAGAATAATAGGAAAAGCATACCTGCAATTCATATTATGTATAAGGAGAAAATACCATCCAAATTAGGTCATGGCAAACTTACCTCAATTTTATACTGTTCAACCAGTTCTTCTTGCTGATACACTTGTTCATGTAAATTTTCAAGTTCAGCTTCTGCGGTAATAAAATTTTCTTCCAAATCGGTTAGGGATTCCTACAATTGAGCATAACTTGTATAAGCACTGATCATGAAAAATGTAATGGGTCAAAAAAACATTTGGAATTTTTAAATGTAAGGTACATAACATTCAATATTACAAGCTGAACATTAGATTTACTTCTGAATAAGTCCCCTATTAAACTGAAAATCTTTCTTAATATACCTTTTTGCACAACTAGAATGAACTTTGAAAGCTTTCCATCCAAAACAAAGAACTTCACAGAAGGATTAGGCGGGGTCTATTTCCATTAGTGTATTTTCAGCAAATCAAGATAATCCTCTACAATTATTTAGGGAAAGAACTACTGGAATTTCACTGAGAAAGTTGGGCTAAGTAACCCTTTGCTATAGATAAGTTTTGATAACTTGCCTTTAGTCTTGAATTTTCTGTAGAAATCTTTTCGTTTTCAGAAGCAACAAAATTAATCTTTTGGATAATCTTGTTTGTTGACTTTCTTTCATCCCTTTCCATTCTGTTTATATCCATTACAAGGTCTGTGGTCTGCCTTTTAAGTTTGAAATACAACATTTTTGGCAATTAATATGTGTATTAGTATGTGTGTATTTAATTATAAATGCATTGTAATAATTATAATTGGTTTAAATATATCCTCCATTAGTAACTTTTTTAGATGTTTAGATTCATATATTTATATATAGAAAACTGTGTTTCAATAAATAAAATCTATTCTAACTGATGATATGAAAAAGATATAATTAAATTAATTAATGGGGAATTTAAGATTTATTCAAGAGTAGCAATATATCATCTTATGTCCATCTACTTTCTGGTATGTTGTGCTGTATTTCTCCAATATATATTAAAAAGCAGTCAATTTAATAAAAACTACAGTGGCACCCTGTTTGTATAGCTCCAAAACATTGTATTATAAAACTGCACTAGTAAAGAGGTGTATGATTTTATCTATGCTATTCCTAATAACTAAACAGATTATTTATAATATATTTCACCATTTATCACACTCAGTAAGTTCCATATATGTCACAGTCTGCTTACTGCAACAGCTAGAAATTTTTATAGACCCCAGAAACTCAAGTGTTCCTTGTTATAGACCAGGGCCGTCAAACTCCCAGCCCGTTGACCAGATGTGTCACGTGCTGACCACACCCACAACCGGTTTAGGGTGGGGGGAATCCCAATATGTACATCACATGACGACGTGACAATATGAGTTTGACACCTCTGTTATAGATATTATAGTAGAACCATGATTGACTATGGTGGGGAAAAAAGGTGTCTGGCAACATCTTTTCTGCTAACAAATTTAATAAGATTTGAGCTGCAGTTGACTTCATCAGTGTTTGCAGTTTGATGGAAAAATATCTAATCCCTAACAGAAGAATTAACTCATTGCACTTAGTAGTTTCCTTTCTGCAATTACAACAAAGTGGAAATGCTCTTCTCTACTACCAGCATTGAAATGCATGTAAATTACGTTCCATGAAGCAGTCTAATGATGGAATGATGTGGCAAATACCCTATTATAATGGCCATAGAAGATATGCTACAAAGCAACAGCTGAAAAGAAGAAAATTATTCTTTCTCTCTTCACCAGCTTCTTTCAACATTGGCCATGGTCAAAGAGAAACCTCTTCTTTCAACAGCCACTATGGAAACCAAGTCATCTAACAGAAGAGACATTCAATCTATCATTCAATAGATCTCTAAAGGCCTGTTCATTCGCCTACTGTCACCAATGGTGACCAAATGAGTATTTATATCCCAAATGAGTTTCTTACAAATGAACCACAGTAGGTACAAATCTACCATAACAGAAGCAGGGCAGGAGCTAAGTAAGGAGGATGCTTTTGTATATTCTTCTTTATGTCTCAACAAAAAATCGAATAGATAGGCAGTGTAATTGTGGCCCCACTAAAAAAGCTAACAGATATTTTCCAAACTAGTTCACTGCTTAGGAAAAATGACCACAACACTATGACCCACAGTAAATCTGTTTTATTTCGAAAAACCATTAAAGCCCCAGGAAAATGACTGAAATCCAAAAAACTCTCTATTGTAAAGATGGGAGTTGTTATTTATTTAGTTTTTATTGTGTTGGTTCCTATCAAACGTCCAAGTAAAATATCCTAAGAAGAATGGAAATTATAAACATGACATACATTACATGAAAAATGAAAACAGGCTATGCTTTAAAAAAGAGAATTATTTAGCCACAGGCATTTACTTACTTTTTTAGAGTTTCAACCTGGACCTCTAACTTGATTTTTTCCTCTATTATGATCTCGTGATGACTTTTCCAGACATTAGAAGCTGAAAACGCCTCAGTCAACTGGATTTCCTGGACATAATACAAAATTTAGACTTTGTATTTACAAGGACCCCAAATTCCATAACCTCAAGATATTTTTTTCTTCAAAGCATTTTTTGAAAGCATTGCAGTGGAACACACAATAACATTTCAAACTTCACCATAAATACATCACTTAAAAAGTTTTTTTTAAAAACCCAACCTGTAAAACACTTGAAAGTGTAAACTGTAAAATAACCTTAACAACACCACAGTGGAATTTTCCAAAACACTAGAAATGTTTTTCCTCGAGGGACAATATTAATGGTTTGTTCAGAAACATATATTTTTAAGGAAACACAAAGAAATGACTCAACCTTTAATTGTTATCTCAGATAATTTCTTCTTAATTACACAACAATTTAAGAGAAGGTTGCTCAAAACTTTTTCTGCTTCAACTGTGGGGAATAACTGACTGGCAAATGCTATTGAGATTGCTATCAACAAGAAACCCAATGAAATCATTGGAATTATAAGCTTTAAAAAAAACAAAAAAGGATTGGAACCTAGAAAGCATTTTGCATTAGAATTGCATTTCATCAGTTGCCACAGGTAACCAGAAGTTCTGTTTAGAGCACAAGTAGGGAACACTGGCTCTTCTATGACTTGTGGACTTCAACTCCCAGAATTCCTGAGCCAATCATGCTATTTCGGGAATTCTGGGAGTTGAAGTCCACATGTCATAGAAGAGCCAATGTTCCCTACCCCTGGTTTAGAGGAATGAATATGCTAAACAAGAAGCAATGCTTTACTCCCCTGTTTCTCCTTGTCTAGAATCAAGTTGATCAGATTATTGGAAAAATCCTCCTCTCTGATTGAAGGGCAGAAATCTAGGGATTGCTAGTAGTAGAAATCTCCTAATTCCTTATCTTACATACTAGAAACTTTTGAATGTTATTTACAAATCTGCAGTAGAACACTACTTGAAAAAAACTCACACGAACACACCCATTCCAAATAACCGTTAAGGAAAGCTTATTGTTAAAACATGCCCCCCCACTACAGCTACAATATTCACCTAATATTGATGATGTTACCTAGTTTGATAAAACAACCAAGGTCAGAGAAGCACCAAGGACCCCTCACTTCAACCCTGAGCTACAAATATTATCATTTTATCTGTACCACAACATTCAATTGGATGGCTTTATAAATGGTGCACAACATTCAACTATGTCAGCTAAATCAAAAACAAAAAAACTTTTTCAAGCTGTAGATGGAAGAAACAAACACAAGGACTTAAATCTTGTACCAGCATAACACCTTTTTGCTATTCATTAAACAAGCTTTCTTTCCGAGCCTGAAAAAGATGCCATTAATATATGAATTGCATTAAAGATGTTTTAATTTATATAGTTCATTAAAGCAGCAGCCATCTTCTTTCTGCCTCCCATGGAAGCCCAACAAAATTACTTTGCCTACAAAATCTGAGAATTTTCCAAATCTTTTTCAAAATGTGCAAGTCTTACAAAGCATACATGAGCAGGCAATCCTGTGGACTAAACAGCATTGGGGCTGCATGTTGGATGCGTGTTAAATCTGATTGATGCAGCATTTTGCGGTGCAATTTATGGACAGCACTGTTATATATGTTCTGTTCGGGAATGCTGCGAAACAAAACCTCTCCTATGTCTTACTTTCGGGGATGACTTATTTTCGGGGAAACAGGGTATATGAAGTTGAATTTCTATCTAGTTTCTTTTCAGGAAGGTGTCAGCGATATTTTTAAATCACCAGGCATGTTTCGAATTCTGAAGGAGTGTTGATGGTGCTCTCATAAAATAGCTACTGTGGAGCTATTGGCAGCCCTATCACCCTTCTATCCACTCACATTAGCTTCTACAATTACTCACCTTCTCTTTAATGTTTGAAAATAGGTTTTCGACAACTATTTTCATCTGCTCAGCTCTTTGCTTCTGAACAACAGCTGCTTTTTTCAGGGCATTCCTCCGCTCCACTTTTCTTTTCTTTTCAGCCAAAATTTTCTGCTTATATTCACCAACTTGTTTCTTCCATTCAGCAATAGTCTTCTCCATTGTCTGTTACAGAATGTTTTAAATGTGTTCTGAGTACAGGAAAATCAGTGTGAATCTTGACAAGAATTGACATATAATCTCCCTTAATGAGACACTAAAGATATTTGCCTTTCTAATTTTTAAAAAATGTCCTGCCTTTATAATTCTTATAAATAACTCAAGATGATGAGCATATCTAACATTCTTATCTTCTATTTTCCCTACAAGAACTCTGTGAGATGAGTTGGGCTGAGGGAGTGGCTAAATGTGAATTAGTTTCATTATTGAATGAAGGCTATTGAAAATGTACCACATGTGATAAAGTATTTTTAATATCTAGCTGACATAATATCCACTGAAAATCTGAACACTAATAGAGGCTACCTGATTTATGAATAAATCGTCAACTCTATATTAAAACATAAACAAGCCTGAGAAAGGGAGAAAATATTCTGCTATTGTTTCCTGGAAGAATATTATTTGTTTTGTATACAATCAAAAGTCATGCCATTTTATTAATAGTGTAAATCGTATGCACATCTATTCAGAAATAAACTCTCTTTTTGCATTTAAAGGGGATTACTTGCAAGTTCTGTTATATGGAACTATACACTAATCTTTAATTTATTGATAAACCTATAAACAAGGATTACAGGTTTTTTAATCCAGTACTAGAAGGAAGTCATTCTTCTTCTTATTTTATTATTATTATTTATTAGATTTGTATGTCGCCCCTCTCCGGAGACTCAGGTCAAATCGATCTGGTTTGTTCTTTGTGGAACATAAAGGGAGCACAAAAGTACTGAAAACTGTTTGAAGCAAAATATGGATATTTGATCCAGATTGTGAATGAAACTGGGCAAGGAAGAAAAACAGAAAAAGGCTGGAAAAGGTTGTGAGTAGGTCCAGTTTAATATGCCACACTGGTATAGTCGTGGTGACAATGGAACGGAAGCAGGGGAAGAGGTGGCACTAGTAAGATGACAGAGGAGGGGAGGGAAAGAGGTGGGAGGGAAGGGGAAAAGAGGCTGCAAATTTCATTTCTGCTAAATCATGACTTAACTGGAACAGTACAGCAGAAATTTTAGAATGTTTATGCTTATTTCGGGTTCAAACCACCAACACTCTAGTCAAGAAGGCTTTTTACAAATTTCTCTAGTATAGAATCCACTAGTAATCAGTAGTCATATATTTCAATTAAAGTACAGTAGTGTCTACATGCAGAGGACAATAACATTGTCTTTAAAAAGGCAATGTACAAGTGCAATCATTTTATACAACAACATCAAGTAACAAATCAAGCTGAGCGGCGCAAAAATGTTATTTTAATTGGATCAGACAGTCTAAAGTTAAGGTCTCTAGGAAAGGTAGGAGCGTTGTCAGTGGTGTTGAAAAGTTTTATATCATCTGCAAAGATGCAATTGTTTTTAAAATAATTGCAGAAGTCTAAAGAGATTGCCTGGGGAAATATTTTTAAGCTACTATTCCAATATAAACTTTCCAGTCCTACACTTCCATTTCTGTAGCCACCAAGCAGGCCTGTGTAAGTTGAAGCCTGTCAAGTTATATATATTCTGCGTCTGCTTGGAAATACATGGAAGGAAATTGTGAATTATTCATATGTTAAATTACAAGCTGGTTAGTTCAGCATAAATGGACATGCCATTTGCCCAATTTACTGACAAATGTATCAAAAGTAAATCTTGCAACCCATATTCTAACACCCTCCCCCAATCATCCAAAACTAGGCATGCACGTCCTTAATTACCTCACTACCTGCCACTACTTCTGCCACCACTACTGACCTTAAATGCAAGCTTTTTAATGTAAGAAGTCTTGTAAATAAAATGCCTGAATTCCTCCTCCTATTAAGTACCATCATTTTCGACATAATTATCTGTGAAACATGGCTGACTCCATTATCACAGAACGACCGTATCATGTTTACCAGCCTGATTGTGAACTACGAAGAGGAGGTGGTTTTGCCAAAAAATCCCTAAATCTAAAATATCTAAACTCGCTCTTCCTAACACCATCGTCTGTGAGCTGTCTTTAGATCTAAAATATCTAAACTCGCTCTTCCTAACACCATCGTCTGTGAGCTGTCTTTAGATCTAAAATATCTAAACTCACTCTTCCTAACACCATCGTCTGTGAGCTGTCATTCCACTTTTTATTATGTTACAAAGCCCCTGACTATGACATCGAACATGCAAATAAATTAACTTTACTTGTAAAGTGGGCAGCCTCTGATCCATACCCTCTCATCTTTCTTAGTGAACCTCTCATCTTTCTTGACTCACTACTTCTAAAACAAAAATCCTATGACATTTCTGGACCACTGCACAAATGGATGACTGTGCTCCTGTCAAACAGGCAACAAGTGCCTTAGGAAGCGCTTTATCAAACCCTGTATCTGTTAACAGCGGTGTTCCCCAAGGCAGCATTTAGGCAAACTCGCTTTATATTTACATACGTGACCTCTGCAATTATTTTAAAAACAACTGCATCTTTGCAGATGATATAAAACTTTTCAACACCACTGACAACGCTGCTACCTTTCCGAGAGACCTTAACTATTTGTCAGAATGGTCAAACAAGTGGCACCTGCAAATCTTAATCAACAAATGCTCAGTCTTATACATTGACAAAAATAATCAGAACATAAAATACAAACCAGATGATCAAGACCTTGCTGACGATCCTCAGTCAGTGAAGGTCCTTGGAATACTCATCTCTAATGATCTAAATACCAGAGCCCACTGCAACAGCACTGCCAAAAGGCATTAAGATGGTTAACCTAATCTTGCATAACTTCATCTCTAATGATATTGTACTTTTAATCAGATCATTTAAACATTTGCTAGGCCAATTCTCAAATACAGCTCATCTGTCTGGAACTCGCACTACATATCGGACATTAATACAATTGAAAATGTCCACAGATATTTCATGAGATGAGCCCTCCACTCCTCTGTTCGCAACAGAATACCTTATGCCGCCAGACTTGAAATTTTGGCCCTAGAAAATGTAGAACTACACTGTTTTCAATTAGCAAAATTATCTGCTGCAATGTCCTACCTGTCAATGACTACTTCAGCTTCAAGAGATATTCTCATAGAAAACAGCCATACAATGGGTAGGTGTAGCTTCAACCGGATCAATACACGAACACACAATAGATACAAACTTAACCTAAACCACTCCAAACTTGATACAACTTCAGCAACAGAGTGGTCAATGCCTAGAATTCTTTACCTGCAGTTTCTTCCCGAAATCCCCAAAACTGTAACCTTAGACTGTTTACCATTAACCTCACCCCATTCCTAAGAGATCTGTAAGGGTCGAGCATAAGCGCACAAGTGTGTCTACCATCCTAATATCCCCATGTATTTGTAGCCATCTCATGAACTCATAACAATGCTTGTACATCTTATATATTCACAATTATGTTTATACTTTGTCTGTAATTATATATGCTTGACAAAATAAATAAATAAAATAAAATAAATGTCAGTAACAATCTATATCACTGTTTTTCTTCCTGCTACCACTAGATGTCACCATTATAGTTCTGTAATTTTCACCAAAAATGACCAACCTAGACATAAAACTTTATGTTCACATTATTTACAACTTCTGTCAATTTTATTTATTTATCATTTACAACTTCTGTCGATTTTAGTTACACTTAATATAATCTTTTATAATGTAAATTAAAAATAAATGAGATTATTTTCTATTTTTATAAAAACTACAAGGAAAAAAAAATCAAATTTAAATGTAATTTTTAAAATGAAATATGTCAGAGATCACAAAGAGATAATGTTTTCAGAATTTTTTCCATTTAGTCATGGGAAGGACCCTGGTTTACAATTTGGTTACTGGCCTTCACATAAGCTCTGATATTTAGCTATTTTCTGTCTCCAAGACAAACATGCTTTTCCCAATCTTTGATGGAATTAAAGAGCAGATATGTTTGTTACTGCCAAATGGGCATTTTTTTTTAAAAAAAAGAAGGCAGCCCATTCATCTGTATTTTGCACAGAGGTTTACACAACAGCAGTTTAATAACTATGACTACTTTCTCAACTCAGAGATGCCCACCTGTTTATTAAAGATACAAAAAATATAAAAAACTAACCTGAAATTTTGCTCTTAATTGATTATTTGCTTCCTCTTTTTTCTCTACCTGAGACTGTAGATGAGTTTGTACTGTTTCTATTGCTTCAGAATGGCGATATGTTTTTTGTACATAAGTCTAAAATATAAAAGAAACACCAAAATAAATTCGAAAAAGCTGTATAAAAGCAATTTTCATATTAATAACAGTTGTTTTTGGCATGATCACTGTGAAATATGAAGTTTTAATTCACTGTGTATGTGATCCCCATCCTTATAAGTCAACTCCAGCCCATTTTTTCAGAAGGAAAAAAATGCACAGGGAAAAGTACGAAGCTTAGGAAATGAAAAATAATAAACCTTTTTCTTGAGCCATTCATTCATTCATCCATTCACTCATTTAATTGATTGATTGATTATTTAATTTGTATGCCGCCCCCCTCCGTAGACTCGGGGCGGCTCACAGCAGTAATAGAAAAAACGATGTAGAATACAAATCTAATAATTAAAACTGAAAACCCGTACTTTAAAAAAACATGCACACAACATACCATACATAAACAATGTAGGCCTGGGGAAGTTATATCAGTTCCCCCATGCCTGACGACAGAGGTGGGTTTTAAGGAGTTTACAAAAGGCAAGGAGGGTGGGGGCAGTTCTAATCTCAGGGGGGAGCTGGTTCCAGAGGGTCGGGGCCGCCACAGAGAAGGATCTTCCCCTGGGACCCGCCAAACGACATTGTTTAGTCGACGGGACCCAGAGAAGGCCAACTCTGTGGGACCTAATTGGTCCCTGATTACCATGCCGCCCTTCTCCTGGGACTCAGGATGGCTCAAAACAAAACAAATACAAATGTGCAAGAAATCAAGGCGAAAACATGAATCCTAAAAAACATAAAAATCGAAACAATTCCTATTCTAAAACCCCAATTCATTTAAAAAAGCAACCATCCACATTTGCAAACAGTAGTCATATTGGTTAGCAATTTTAGCATTTATGATAAAGATGGCTTGAAAATGCATTAGGATTCATGGTAAATTTTTGACTCGACTGGAGAGGATTTTTGCTCCTATGATGTAGTCAATTAACCATTTCACAAACTAATATGCACTTTCTGAAATGAACAGAAGTTCTAGATGTAACATAAAAGTGGAAAATTCCAGAAATTATTGCTAGCCCATTCAGATAAACCTAATTTTATTTTTATGATTTTACTCCATTTTTACTTTCAAATGAATTCTCAAAGCAGCTAATAATTATATATGAAAACAAATGCAGGAGGAGAGAAATAAAGGCTGTTGAAACTTTAATAAAAATAGCACAAGAAATGTTAGTAAAAATGTAAAGAAAATGTAAAGTACAAGAGAAAAAATTATATCAATTGTTTACAAATATTAAATCAGCATAAATTCTTACTTGATAAATTTTAGATAAAATAAATGGATCGATAATAAAATACAGCAGTATATGTGTTCAAATACTTTATGTTCCCATATAGCTTGAAATTCAAGTTCAGCACAGTATATATATTTCCAGATATGGGATTGAAGTTAACGGGCAAATACATATTGAAGCCAAAATATTCCAAAAGCAATGGGATTATCATATAACATTATAGCCAGGCACATCTTCTTGTTATATGAATACAAACATTTTTTTTAAAAAAAATGTGCCTTGAAGAAACACGTTAACTTACTTTTTCTTGCTGAAGCTGAGCTGAAAGTTCTAAAACATGCTTCTCTTGTTGAATCACTTCATTTCTGAGTTTCTTCAGACAGAAGGAGAAAAAAGACCCAATATCAGGAAAAGTTTATGAAATTGTTATTTTTACATGAATTCTATTTTTACTAGTAGGCACAAGGGGTCATTTGCATACCAAGTAGCCAATATTTATTACTTAAGTGTGCTTGATTCTCCGCCTCTCCTCCCAAGTACTGAAGATGACCCAGTTTAGTGCAGTGGTTTAGGCACCAGATTACAGATCAGGAGACCATGAGTTCTAGCCCTGCATTAGGCATGAGGTTAGCTGAATGTCCTTGAGCCAGCCACACTTTCTCAGTCCTAGAAGTGAGGCAATGGCAAGCCACATCTGAAAACTCTTGCAAAAAATAACTCCCTCCCCAAAACATGTAGTTGCCAATTGTCAAAACTGACTCAAAACATGGGCCACTGCATACATGCACACACACAGAGGGAGGGAGGAGAAGAGAGAGCGAGAGCGCGTCAGTGAAAATATAACAGACATTAAAAGAACTCTACCAACGGCAGTCAAAGAACAAAAGCACTGGAATTGTTGCATAGGACCTTTAAAACTATTAAAAACAAACAATATGATTCTTCATATATTTAATCATTTCTTCCTTGTATTACTATGAATAGTCTAGTATGACAAAGGTTTGTCAGAAATGCGTATTGCCTTAGTCTCAGGCTATGCACCCAGCCTGAGGCCAATATTCCAACCTGCCTTCAGTCATTTCCTTATACCGCTGATGCCTAAGTAAGCAAGCAGTCTCTAGGATAACCTAGTTTTACAATGTTTTTCTAAAAGCTTCCTCAATCCATCACTGTATCTTTTGTTTCACATTTTCTGCATTATATTCATGTATTTTTGCTAAATAATGTTTGACAATTATATTTAACAAGAGATTGTAGCAGAGCAGTCTATGGCAGGGGTGTCAAACTCGTGTCACATTGTCGTCACATGATCTATCGTGACTTCCCCCCCCTTCGCTGAACTGTACGTGGGTGTGGCCAGGATGTGATGCGTCTGGCCTGTGGGCCACAAGTTTGATACTCCTGGTCTTTGGTGGCAAAAAATCAGGAGTTTGGGAGCACTTTTTCTTTTTTTGATTTAATAAAAGAAAAATGACCTTTGCATCTGGTAAAGTGAGCTACATCTCATGCCTTTTAATAAAATTAGTTAATTGGAAAATCTACTATCAAAAGTAACAAAGTTGTTATCCTTTTTTCTTCTGTTAGCAGGTGCTGAATATATCTTCAATGGAGATGTTACCTGTGATGAGAGGAAGATGTAGCAGAAAAAAGAACTTACTTCAATATCCCTTTCACTTTCTGATAAAGTCTGATCCAAATCTTTTGTCTCTTTGCTGATAATCTAAAAATAATAGAAATCGAGTTAAAATGCTTAATTGTCATTTAAAAACTCATACAACATAATAGTTTGATATGGTTCTTGAAGTATCAAATTCTTCACCTTCCTAAAAGAGTAGGGAACATGCAATCCTTCAGATACTCTGAATGATACAATTCCAGCATAGCCGGTAACAAATAATGCAGTTTTACTACATCTGGAAAGTGAATGATCACCCATTTCTATTAAATATATAAATATGTATATATTTATAAATATATAAATATATCTACAGTATTAAAAATATAAATATGTGCTATATGTATACATAATTTAGAAAACAAAGAATAAAGCAAATCTTACACTCATTACCAAGTGCTAAATACAGCTACGGAACTCATAAAAACAGAACTAACAAAAATGTCTCAGTCATCCAAGTCATGGTCATCCCAAAGGTGCTTTTTCAAGGAAAAGCAAAATCCAGTTGCCTTTTGAAAAAGCACCTTTGGGACAACTACCAAAAATCCATCTTCTGTTAATAACTTATTTTGCATTCATTTTTGCTTATTCAGGCAATAAAGGATAACTTATTTATAAACTCTGCATTTATTTTTTCCCCTTAAGGGATTGGAGAAGCACACAATACTTAAAAGCAAAAATCTAATGCATGACACAGTGAACTACCTATTTTGCCTACAAACAGCCTTTTTGTTAGAAGAGGAAGAATATCCACGATTTTTTTTCCTTTGTGGGGGGGCATAACGTTTATTTTAAGATTTGTTTCAAGAAAGCAAATAGTTCTGCTTAATCTTATTGATCATCTGGGTGAGACATCTAACAGATCTTCCCGGATGGAATGTTTATTCACAAATTGAGCTAATAAGCCACTCCTAAATTACTCTGTCATTAGCTGGCTTTTTCAGATATGCATTACTAAACCTGAAAACATCATTATTCTGTTAGTAACAGACATGTACAGAAAACTTTGTATCTATGTTACATTCTTCTGTGAATGCCCTTTGAAATCCTAAGTCAAAGTGGTTACAAACATTTAATTTCAGAGGTGGGTTCCTCCCGGTTTGGACTGGATCGCCTGAACTGGTAGCAACCCACTGGTGACATCACTGTCAGTGCCAGTTCGTGTGCGCCATCCTTTTTTGTGAATGTTTCCGTTTCTTCCACTGCTTGAAAAAGGGTCCTCCCGCCCACCCCCAGGTTAATACTGACCTTTATTTCTTCACCCGAAGCACAGCTGATCAGCTCCTCAGCTGTGTTTCAGGATGATTCCTGCTACTGAGCATGCACAGAAGCCAAATTGCACGAGGGAATGTGCGAGCGAGGGTGTACAAAATATTGCAGTGAGAACTGATGGGAAAGATTAGAACCCACCCCGACTTGGTCACAATAATTTATATCCTTCTTACTTCTTTTTCCTTGCTTGACCTTAATAGCCAGCTTAACAACTCCTTCATTTTTTGGATAGCTTCTAGCTCTTTTATCAGTAAGTCTTCTTGCATAGTAATTGTTATTTCATCAGAAGCAGAAATACAACAAGCCTAAAAAATATAAAATAAAAATTGGTTACAGGGATCTCCAAAACTCTTAAGTTTTTAATGTCAGTTTTACTGTTAACATTATTGTTTTTAAACAAGTCACTTTGAAATACATGTAATTTACTGGTAATATTCAAAGAGAAGAACAGCTTGCTAGAATGCATATGACTACTGCAGTATTAACATTTTTAAGCAAGATTAAACTTCAAATCAGATATGAACTGATAAACTGAAGCAATGTCAACAATGTTCAATATCTGTATTGACTTATCAGGAAATAATGAATAATAAACTTATCCAAATATTTGTTAAACCCAACCCAAACTTCATTTTTGCAGTCTCTTGTGCTGAACTGAACACTAAAAGATCTCTTGCCTTTTCAAATTTAGTCAGGGGATAGTAAACAAAGGGGGAAAAATCCATTTCCATGATCAAAATTCTGCTCATAATTTTTATGATCTGCAATTCATCTGATTAAGCAGTGTTTATAAATAAATGAACTTACTTTTGTAATTCTAACAAGACTTTCTTTAAATGATGGCAAAAACATTTCTGCCGAGTTAACTGCCAGCTCTGCCTCATGAAGCATTTCTTGAAAAGCAACTTTATCTTTCATAGCATCTTCCCACGACCTAATCATAAACACAATGCAAACAGAAATGTACTCTATACTTATAAAATATATAAACTGTTTATCTAACCTTTTATTTCTAATAATTAAAACATTGGTCATACATGCAGAATAGAACAGAATTCTTTATTGGCCAAGTGTGATTGGACACACAAGAAATTTGCCCTTGGTGCCTATGTTTTCAGTGTACATAAAAAAAGATACATTTGCCAAGAATCATGAGGTGAAATGTTCTCAAATGGTTTATTTTTAACCATGATTTATTGAATATATTGCTGCATATTAAATTATAAGTTGGGGCAAAGCATTGAGGAAGAGCTAACAGTGCTCACCTTACAGAGTAAAGACTGACAAACTTTAAGAAGCAGGAGGCCAGGAAATGGCTGGAGAGCATTACTTTGTTCTCCTAGTACTCTTCTTGACTGCATGAATATATAAACACTTTATAGTCTTGGTATAAACCTGTTTATGAAACCTGTGACCTGATTCATACAAAACACAAATCCAAAAGCGAACTGCAGTGATGTCTGAATCCATTTAAAGTGTTGTTAAGATTACTTAATTCTTTGGATCATATAATCTTTTTATTTAAAAATATAAAGATACTGTTTAAATTATTCCAAGCATTTAATTCCAAGCACTAAATATATTAATTGGGCAATTTCAATACTGTATGCAGTCTTTTACAAATCTTCCAACTATGATGGATATCTAGAAAATAGGAAGAAATTAGTAGGACACTTGATTCTCTCCGAATCAATGTTTTTCTTGAAGACTTATTTTCAGATTAGATTAGCATCACCAATATTGACATAGAGATATATGCTTTAATAACAAGAATGCAATTTTCATTTTGTTATTTCCTATATGTCATAGGATGAGGTGGTGTATTCTAAGTAGAGCAGTCCACTTAAGCTACCGATGTTTTTTGAAATAAAAGTATTTATTTATTTATTTGTATCCTGAAAAGGGTCCAGGGGGAAAGCATTCTGAAATTCCCTGACATTTCCCTGAAACTTGCGATCTAGTTAAGGCGCGGTTGTAGATGATGTCATACCAAATGGCTAAGCCGTTGAGAAATATCGATAGCTGAGGATGCAAGTTGTTGCCAGTTATTCTCATTTTTGCTTGACTCTGCCAGGTAGTGCGAACCAGTTTTTTTTAAACATGATTTTTAAACATTTTAATAGTTTGGTTTCACACACACACACACACACACACACGATTTATTGTTTTTTCCCCTAATTCCCTGATACTTTCTGAACCGCTGATTTCCCTGATAATTCCGATTTCCCAGGTTTACTGGACACCCTGATCCTGCCTTTATTATTTTTATAAATAACTCAAGATGACAGAAATTAATATTTCAGGCTTAATATTTCTTCCTCCTCCTATTTCCTATTTTTACAACAACCGTGTGAGGTGATTGGGCTGAAAAAGCATGACTGGCCTGAAGTTACTGAGCCTGCTTTCATGTCTGAGGCAACATAAGGCGGGGACTGAATTCACAGGCTCCTGACTTCTAGCCTGGCATATTAACTACACAAAGCTGGTTTTTAATGTTTTACAATAATAGTTATTTGAGATTATCTGAAGAACTGCTTCTTCACAGTCAATTCTACACATTCCAACAGGTCCATTGGAAAGGGCGTATTATAGGTTCTGTCCACTAGGTAATGCCACCTAGTAGGAGGATTTTTTGTAATGCTGCATCTATGGAACATCATTCACCTCACCACTCAAACTTAAGAGGGGCCCAGTCCCGAGAACCAGCTGGAAGGATCTAAAGATACGGCTATTCCAGGGGTGTCAAACGTGTGTCATCATGGCATCATCATGTGACGTATCGCGACTTTTCCCCCCTTCGCTAAACCTGCCGTGGGTGTGGCCATCGGGTAATGCTTTCCACCCATGGACCACAAGTTTAACAGCCCTAGGCTTTTCCATCTCATCTGGAAATCAAACAGCAATAAAATGATTGCACTATTCTTAAATCAATTGTGCTCTCCTAGTGATTGTGACTACGTTTTCATTGTTCTAACTGATTTAATGTTTTGTCATGCTTATACAGCTATTTTATGTTTTGGGGTTTTAGTAGTATGTTTTAATTATAAGCCAAATAACAAATTTAAAATGGATGGCCATACAAATTGAATGAATTTAATATTAATAAACTAGGTTTCCAATGAAATTCTGGATGTAATGTTCTTTTTAAGAGAGCTATCTAATCATTTAGTCAGCCTAGGAAAAGTCAAATCTGTTCCTATTTAGGAACACGGACACTCAATAAAAACAGATTTTCAAGTTCTGTAAAACTGTGTGTTACAAATAAGGAATAGGATAAACAAAAAGAAAGGAAGAAAAATCCTAAAATATCATTTATGTCAGCTTTTTGTGTACATTTCAAACCAGACACATACCAGAATGTGTAAACTGACTGTGTTTGCAAGTAATAAATGACACTGAGATTTACATATTTATGCATTTTTTCCTCGTGAATCAATATGATTTTAAAGTACATTGCAATGGTATAAAAAAAGAAACCCTGAATCTGTACACCTACAACTAACCAGCCACAGATTGTGTTTCTAGTAGATACTGAATCTTCAAGCTCTTCTCCCACAAGTATGACATGCTCAAGGATACAGTAATCTATCCAACATTTCTTTTGGTATTTAAGAGAAAGGGAATTTTTTTTGTCAAAATGTTTTAAGGTCTAACAGTATTCAACAATAGTTTGTTTTCAAATCCAAAGGTATTATTTATATCGTTATAAATACTGTATATACTGCTTTCAAGACAACTCTGGAGAAAAAAAATTACCTACAGGACTTTTTAAAGCTTCTGCTCAATTTTTAATCCAGCTTTCCACAATCTATATATAGGCCAGATATTCTTGGTGTGATAGATATAATAGTGATAAAAAAACAAATACATTCTAATTAAATATATTTGAGTTATAGGATATGCCCTAAAACTTCTTTTACCACCAATCTCAAAGCATACCATTTTGTTTCACTTGTGTTCAAGCTTTTTTCCAAGATGCCATCCTGGGGTTTCTCCTTCAGGGGCAGTAAGTGTTCTATTATCCTGCTTGGATGTTTATTCATAAATCTGTTGTATGAAATCCAGTTTTCCTTCAGCAATTCAACCTCTTCATTTTCTGCAGGCTTATAACTTATTGATTTCACTTCACTCTTTATTTTTCTTCTTCCATCCCCACACCCGATTTCCTAAAGCAAATTTTACATCAAAATTATGAGAATCTGAGATGCTGATAATTTCCCTCTCTTCCTCCTGACACAACTTAAGTAATAATGTTTAATCAAGAACAATATTTAATAAAGAGTAGTTAACCAAGAACAGCTTACGGTATTACTAAAGACATATAGATTTACTGAACCGTTTTCTTAAATCATAATAGATGGCTAGTTATGAAATTGCTATAACTATAATCCATTATTATTATATCAAGATTCAAGATGCCAATTTCTATTATTTCTATACTGATAGGATAAAAGGAAGGAAATATGTGCATTCTATATCCGACTTAGATTTTAATAAAATAAATTAATAAATCTTCAGACTTGGAAGACTGATGTTAGCTCTTCCAGGCAAGCCAGATAAGAAACACAACTAGAGCTAGATCTACTTTATTATAAGGCTACATTAGCAAAATTTTACAAACTTGAAGATACAAATCTCCTTGTAACCACTTTTAGCTGTCTGATCAATTAGATCAGGCTCTTTCTAAGCTGCAGTGGTACCTCTTAATTCATTCCGTGACCAAGTTCTAAAGTAGAAAGTTCTTAAGAAGAAGCAATTTTTCCCATAGGAATTAATGTAAAAGCAAATAATGCGTGCAAACCCATTAGGAAAGAAATAAAAGCTCCAAATTTGGGTGGGGGGAGAAAGGAGGAGGACAATCGCTGCTGAAGGAAGAAGGGAAGGTGAGGTGAATTAAAAAAAATCCAAAACTTTAAGGCTTAAAAAAAAAGAGGGACTCTGAGGCAGCGAGGAAGAGCACGTGCCTCCCTCCGTTTGCTCTGGGCTGCCAAAGCCTCTTTAAGCGCCACCAAAAGGCTCCTCTGTCAGTCCAGAAAAGCCCGAGATGGCCAGGATTAAAGGGGAAATGGCAGGAAACTGGCCGGGCCTTCAAGCCACTCTCAAATTTCCTGGGAATTTTTTCTGGGCTGGGGTTCTTAAGTAGAGGCAAAAAAATCTTGAACACCTGGTTCTTATCTAGAAAAGTTCTTAAGTAGAGGCGTTCTTAAGTAAAGGTACCACTGTATTTTCTCTGACCATTAAGTGACTGCGGACTCCTCCCTCTCGTCTGATCGTCCTATAGGTAACATTTTCTTTTTCTTGTCCCCCAACATCATCCTTTTTCCTTTTTTTCTTATGTTATATTTTCTATTTCTAGAAGGAAGGGATCTTAACTTTTCAGGAACTGATTAAATAAGTCCCTTTTTGTTTATTTTAAAGGGCCATGGCACACTGCTGACAATATTTCCAATTTCTGTTTTTGTCTTTTTAAAAAATGTACATGGACAGATCTGTGAAAAATCAAGTGACAGATAATGAGGCAGGGTAGACTTTCTATATGATCACAGAATAGTCTACATGGCCTCTTAATATAGGAAAATCACTTGATTAGTTGGTGCATATGCATTTGGTTCTAATCACATTCATTTGAAACTTTAATTAATGTGATAAGCTTAGGAAATGGCCAATAATGCTAATCAAACAATTACAACTATATAGTATTATTAGCTCAGTTTATATCCACCAATTAGTGCAACATTTATTATGTCCATTTTTACACACTTGAATGTATGCACAAACTTAGATAAATTTCTAAGTCCTACTGATAAGTTATTTTATTACTATAGTTATACATATATAAAACTAAAATAAGTATAGATGTATAAAAGCTTTAATCAATATAAATGTAAATATAAAGAGACACTATTTGAACACCTAGATAGCCAATTTCCAAGTGAACACTGGAATAATATTACTGTAATTACATGCATATCTGATTTGTCTATTGACTCATTTAATAAATACTTTCCAAGTTAGCTGGATGATTCTGCTCCAAGATTATCTTTAACAAAACTTGAATCACATGATTGAATAATGCAACAATTTTTTTTCTGCTTCCCCAGAAGCAAGATAGGACATATAGTTCATTTCCTAAAATAAGTCACATAACATAAAGTTTCTAGATGAATATGCTTGTTAGTTATCAATATACAGTGATACCTCATCTTACGAACCCCTCTTCATATGAATGTTTCATGATACGAACCCGGTGCCTCTTCTTCAGAACTATTTTCACCTTACGAACCCGAGCCGCTGCTGCTGTTGGGATGCCCCGTCTCTGGACTTCCGTTGTCAGCCGAAGCGTGGGGATTCCCTTGCAGCTCCGCTCGCTGGGATTCAAAGCAGCGCCGGCAAAAATGAAGGTAAATTTAATGAAGGGAATCCCTTCATTTTTGCCGGTGCTTTTTTGAATCCCAGCGAGGGGAGCCTCAGGGGAATCCCCGCACTTCGGTTGACAATGGAAGTCCAGAGGTGGGGTTTCCCAGCGGGGAGAGCCTCAGGGGAATCCCTGCGCTTCGGCTGACAATGGAAGTCTGGAGGCGGGGAATCCCAGAGGTGCAAGGCAAAAGGGGTGACTTTTAGTATGGGGTTGCACGCATTATTTGCTTTTACATTGATTCCTATGGGGGAAATTGCTTCGCCTTACAAACTTTTCATCTTATGAACCTAATCACGGAACAAATTAAGTTCGTAAGACGACGTATCACTGTATAATTATGAAAATATAAATAGAAGCCTGTAAAATCAGTAACTCATCAAAGTTAGATGTAACCTGGCACAAAGAAATGCGTCAAAGTTAGACATATCCTGGCATATTTTAAGGAACTGTGGACAATATCCAGAGAAAGTTGAAATTCATTTGTTTCCTTTATCTTGTGTTTTTCTAGTTGGACAGTAGAATGCTTCTAAAACTACAGTATGTTGGCAAACCTTTTTTGGGTTCGCATGTCAAAAGGGGGCGCGAGGGGGGCAGGCACGTGCCCACACCCATAATTCCATGTGTCTCCCCATGTGCATTATCCCCCTATTCCCAGCATGCCCGTTTTTCGCTCTCCCCAGGGGTCAGAACCTTTCTAGGAGTCCGAGAGAGACTTTCCCACACACCTGTAAGTCCTCTGGAAGCCAGGAACGTTCCATTTGTCAACTTCTAGTTGAACCTGAAGTTCTGTTTTTTTGTTCTCACCAGGCTTTACAGCCTTTCTAGGAGCCTGGGAAGGGCAAAAATAGACTTGGAACCCCAGCCGGAGGCCCTCCGGAGGCCAGAAATGGCCTGTTCCAAGTTGGTTGTTTTTGCCCTCCCCAGTCTCCAAGAAAGATGGAGAACGGGCCTTCCCCACCCTCTCCAGAGGCTGAAAACAGTCTATTTCCAAACTCCCAGTGGGTCCAGAAGGCCCGAAAATCAGCTGGCAGGTGCGCACATGCGCACCGGACCTGAGCTCACGCCCCCGATACCTTGTGTGCCACTTGTGGCATGCATGCAATAAGTTCGCCATCACGGTTCTAAAACAAGGGCCATTTCACATGATGGCTGTGATATGGCATGAAAATCAACTGTTCAAAGCAAAAGTCTTGTAAAACTGAGAAATAGCAACCTGTTGCATCGTATCATATTTGAAAAAAATACATTGTGAGTTTGTAGTATAAATATTACAACTGTAGAGAATACTGTACTTGAAATGGAAAACTCATATATTTTTCAATAGCTTACTGCATAAGTACTAGAAGAAAAGTTTCTTTTTCACATTGTAAACAGATCACTCTACTTGCCATTCAAGTTGGACAGGCACACTTCATTATCTTTCTAACAATTAAGTATAGATATCTATTTCAATCTTAATCATAT
This sequence comes from Erythrolamprus reginae, assembly GCF_031021105.1. Lineage (NCBI taxonomy): Eukaryota > Metazoa > Chordata > Lepidosauria > Squamata > Dipsadidae > Erythrolamprus > Erythrolamprus reginae. The sequence goes on along the minus strand of NC_091952.1, from coordinate 128,713,259 downwards.
TAGAAAAAACACTGCCTAGTCTTGAATAAATATGAATGTTAAAATTGATATTTGGAATTAATTTATTCTCAATGTGTTCCTTTCTCATTGTTTACATTATTGTTTTATTATTTTATTGTTTACATGCCTTTTCAGTTTTTTTAATTATTGTAAGCCACTATAAATAATCAACAAAACGTTTATATCTATTGCAAATCTAAATCTTTCTACTCCCAGTTTACATATTGGCTTTCCCCAGTTCAAATTATAATCTGGAAACAGTACTTTCTAGTTTAAAGAAAACAGTTTCATATCACACTCCACACAGGGTTTTAAGCCAACGAATATTCCTACCCCAAAACTGAATCCGCTAACAAGTCCTTTATTTGAATCCCGTCTTTAACAGGACCTTATATTAATAAGCAATCATTACTAGCAGAAATAAAAAACCCTCCTCAGTGGCAAAGTTAAAGGCACTCTAGACATGCTTAGGAGCATTCTGCTTTCTAGACTGCAAATTAATTATCCTTTTTCCTTCATCGCCGTCACTCCGGAGCAATCATGAAACCACCATATAGAAACGTGCAAGCTGCTTTTTCGGAAGTGGGGGCTATGCGGGGGGGGTTAATCCCAGGACTTTTCTATGACCCCAAATCAACCCTAAGACACCACAAACCAGGAATCTCCACCTTGGGACGTGACCCAGCCTTCTCCCCGGACCCAGTTAGCGACATTACTCCATTGCTCTCCATTGCTCTCCATTGCAGCGGCAGCATCCACCGCGGTCTCGGGCGGGAAAACCGAGCTCCGCTTCCTTCTCTCCCTGGCAACAAACTAAGGAGGCCCGCCGGGAATCGTCCGAGCATGCTCGGCTCAACTGCGGGCATGCTCAGAAGGGGAGATTGACGCCTTGCCTTGCCCTTACTTGGCCTTTCTCTTAGCAATGGGCTCTGTTTCTGCCTACCACCCCGTATAGGTGTACCGCTTTTCTTTCGGTAAAATGTATGAGGAGGAGGAGGAGGAAGAGGAGGAGGAGGAAATAACAATTTATTTTGATTCTGAAAATTGAGGAATTATCCTTGGGAAACAAGCAGCCAGACTAACACTGAGAGCATATGCAGCAAAGACAAATTCCTTGTGTGTCCAATCACACTTGGCCAATAAAGAATTCTGTTCTGTTCTAACATGAACAGTTTCCCCCCGAACCCCATTACTCTGCTAAACAAATAATTCCCTCATCACTTTCAAATGATTCACTAAGCCCGCATCACTATTCGTTTTTCTCATCGTTTCCATCACCTATTTCCTCCCACTTATGAATGTAACATGTTTCTTGTATCCTTGTGATTTATTAATATTGTTTCCTGATTGCTTATTTGACCCCTAGGACAATCATTAAGTGTTGCACCTCATGATTCTTGACAAATGTATATTTTCTTTTATGTACACTGAGAACATATGCACCAAAGACAAATCCCTTGTGTGTCCAATCTATTCTATTCCATTCTGTCTTCAGTGGTTTCCTACGAAACCGATGCTATTCCCCCGACTCGGACTGTATGTCAATCCGAAAGGAGGCTGGATTTTCTATCCCAGCAGAAAACACGTACGAAGCAAAAGCGAATGAGTTTTAAGCATTAAATGAGGCTACTGACGACGCAGAATCCTGGTTGGCGCTGAAGGCTGCATTAGAGAACAACGCGAAACGTAGCTGAGGTTTCTGCAGGCGCTATAAAGCGCCGCTAATCGCACCAAAGATCCACAACAAGATCCTTGGCTAATAATATACCATTCTGAGGGTTTTTTGGAAATGTCAATCATAAAGAAACGCTTTTATTTATTATGTATGGTCATTTATTCGGCTATAAACCCGATTGAGTTCAGTGCAGTTAACTAAATATGCCAGGATTGCCTCCAGAAAAGCGAAACCGGACACATCAAATCCCGCGTGGACTCGATTGTAAACCCAAATTAAGCGCGCGCGGGGGCGGAGGGATAACCGTAAATAAATAAAACAGCCCTGCAACCTGCTTCTGCTTGTAACTGGAAGCCTTTTTTGTTGTTACCCGTAAGCCACTCAAGGAACTTTTTTTTGGCGGAAGGGGCAACAAATAAGCAAACTACTGTACAATGAAATAATAAATGCTTGAATTATGTTAACTCACCGTCAAACTGCACAGCCGGCCAGCCGCCAGGGAACTTTCTAAAGGTCGCTTCCCCGGGGAAAGAGCGGGACGTGACGAAGAATTCCGTTAATACATTCCTTTAATAAATCAAAGACAATCGGCTCCATTTTCCAATCTATCAAACGGCACCCTGCTCTTGTTTCCTGGCGCAAAGGGTCTCCAACCGAAATGGAGCGGGTTTCTCTGGAGGGGCCCAGTTATACTGATTTCCCGCCTCAGCCCTTAGTTCGGCTGGTTAGGGGGAGGAAAGCCCGGTGCTCTCCGGCTCCTTGAGCTGCTCCAGGTAGAGGACGAGAGCGAGGGACGCCGGAGCATAGTTGACTGAGGGGAGACTGGAGTCTCGAGAACGCTTCCATGGAATGAAATGGACCATTCCCGCTCTTTTCCGCTTGGAGGAGAGATGCTTCACCCACGTCAGAATGCTTTCAATAACAGAACGGACATCTGAGGAGCCCTTCTCAAATTAAGTCCTAGAACAATACTCATTCGCTGTCTTGAACCAGTTCCCATCGATCTATTCACAATTTGGGTTATTTAACAGAATAATGTATTTATTATTTCTTAATGAAATTTGCATGCCGTCCAATGCCGAAGGACTCAGAGAGTTGGAAAGGGATCTTGGAGGTCTTCTAGATTCTAGTCCGACCCTCTGCTGAAGCAAGAAGTCTACTATATACCATTTCAGACAAATGATTGTCCAATCTCTTCTTTAAAAACCTCCAGTGATGGAGTAGCCACAATTTTTGAAGACAAGTTGTTCCACTGATTAATTGTTTTGTGAGGAAATTTGTCCTTAATTCCAGGTTAGTTTTCTCCTTGTTTAGTGGCCATCCGTTGTTCTTGTCTTGCCTTCGGGTGCTTTAGAGCAGTGATTTTCAACCTTTTTTGAGCCGCAGCACATTTTTTACATTTACGAAACCCTGGGGCACATTGAGCGGGGCGAGGAGGGCTAAAAAAAAGTTTGGACAAAAAAATTCTCTCTCTTCCTCCCTTTCGCTCTATTTCTCTCCCTCTTTATCTCCCTTCCTTCCTCTTCCTCTCTCTCCATCCCTCTTTCTTTCTCTTCCTTCCTTCCTCTTTTTTGCTCTTTCTCCCTCCCTCCCTCTATGTCTTTCTTTCTCTCTCTCTCCTTCCTTCCCTCCCTCTCTTTCTCTCTCTTGCTTTCTTTCTCTCTCTCTCTCTCTTGCTTTCTTTCTCTTGTTCTCTCTCTCTTGTTCTCTTTCTCTCTCTCTTGTTCTCTTTCTCTCTCTCTCGCTCTTTCTCTCTCTTGCTTTCTCTCTCTTGCTTTCTCTCTCTTGTTCTCTTTCTCTCTCGATCGCTCTTTCTCTCGCTTTCTTTCTCTCTCTCTCTCTTGCTTTCTTTCTCTTTTTCTCTCTCTCTCTTGTTTTCTTTCTCTGAGCTTCGCGGCACACCTGACCATGTCTCACGGCACACTAGTGTGCCACAGCACACTGGTTGAAAAACACTGCTTTAGAGCAGTGTTTCCCAACCTTTTTTGAGCCGCGGCACATTATTCATATTTTCAAAATCCTGGGGAACACTGAACAAGGGGGCAGGGGGGGCTAAAGAAAAGTTTGGACAAAAAAAATTATCTTCCTCCATTTCGCTCTATTTCTCCCTCCCTCTTTCTCTCTCTTCCTTCCCTTCTTTCTCTCCATCCCTCTTTCTTTCTTCCTCTCTTTTTTGCTCTCTTTCTTTCTCTCTCCCTCCTTCCCTCCCTCTATGTCTTTCTCTCTCCCTTGCTCTCTCTGCCTCTCCTGCTATCTCTCTTTCATTCTCTCTCTTTCTCTCTCTTTATCTATCTCTCTTGCTATCTCTTTCTCTCTCTCTGTCTCTCTTGCTATGTCTCTCTCTCTCTCTCTGCCTCTCTTGCTGTGTCTCTCTTTCTCTCTCTCTTTCTCTCTTGCTTTGTCTCTCTTTCTCTTTCTCTCTCTGCCTCTCTTGCTATGTCTCTCTTTCTCTCTTGCTATGTCTCTCTTTCTCTCTCTCTCTCTCTCTCTCTCTCTTTCTTTTTTTCTTCCTTTCTTTCTCTCTTTCTTTCTCTGTCTCTCTCTATTTCTTTTTCTCTCTCTCTGTCTCTCTTGCTATCTCTCTTTCTTTCTCTCTTTGTCTCTCTTGCTTTGTCCCTCTCTCTCTCTCTCTCTTGCTATCTCTCTTTCTTTCTCTCTCTCTCTTTCTTTCTCTCTCTCTCTTTCTACCACGCCGACAACAGCGGCATCAGGCAGTAGCCAAGGGTGGCGGCAGAGCGGCTGACTGCGAGCGGGTCTCCTGACGGCAGCAGCTGGACGTGCTGCTGGACGCCGTATATGCTGGCGCTGCGCTGGGCATGGGGCTGGCACCTCCGGCCCAGCCAGTGAGCCAGTGCCAGCCCCGCAGCGCCAGCATGTAGGTTTCCAGCAGCACGTCCAACCGCCACCGTCGGTGCCTCCACCCTGGAGCTCCCTCTCGCTGCCGCCATCTCCCCGCGACTGCCTGGGGCCGCTGCAGCCGGCACCCTCCCGCTCCCACTGCCGGGCCCCAAAGGATGCTTGCTGACGACGTCAGGGAAGCTCCAGCTGGGTGGGACACTGCCAGTGCCAGTGCCTCCGACCTGGAGCTCCCACTCGCAGCTGTCCCCCGGCTACTGCCCGATGCCGCTGTTTTCGGTGCTCTCCTGCTGGGCCCCAAAGAAGGAAGGCAGGAAAAAGGAGGCGCGAAGAATGAAGCTCTCCTTTTTCCCGCCTTCCTTCTTTGGGGCCCAGCAGGAGAGCGCCGAAAACAGCGGCATCGGGCAGTAGCCGGGGGACAGCTGCGAGTGGGAGCTCCAGGTCGGAGGCACCGGCACCGGCAGTGCCCCGCCCAGCTGGAGCTTTCCTAGGAGCTTCGCGGCACACCTGACCGTGTCTCGCAGCACACTAGTGTGCTGCGGCACACTGGTGTGCCGCCTGGGCGGGGCGCTGCGGTGCCTCTGACCTCTCCGCTCCTGCCCGATGCCGCGGTTTCTGGCGCTCTCCTGCTGGGCCCCAAAGAAGGAAGGCAGGAAGGAGAGCTCCATTCTTCGCGCCTTTTTCCCGCCTTCCTTCTTTGGGGCCCAGCAGGAGAGCGCCAGAAACCGCGGCATCGAGCAGGAACCGGGAGGTCGGAGGCACCGGCACGGCAGCGCCCGCCCAGCTGAAGCTTCCCTGTCGTCATCGGCAAGTGTCCTTTGGGGCCCGGCGGGAGGGCACTGGCGGTGGGAGCAGGGGGGGGCGCGGCTGCAGCGGCGCAGGCAGTCGCGGGGAGATGGCGGGGGGGGCGCGGCTAAAGCGGCCCCGGGCACCGTTCCCTGTAGGCTTTTCCAGGGGCGCGCAGGGAGCTGCGGCCACCCGCCCGCCTACCGGATTTCCCTCCGCGCGGCTGGGGAGGTGGATTCGCCGCCCCCGCCAGCCCGATCTCCCTCCAGTGGCTGGTGACGTAGATCTACCGCCCTCGCCAGCCTGATCTCCCTCCGTGGGGGGGGGGCGACGAACCGACGACCGGGGGCTGTCCGTCCGTGTTGGGTGGTGCAGGGCAGGCACAGGCAGCCCCAGGGGAGAACAAGGGAGGGAGAGAAAGGAAAGAGAGAGTAAGGGAGGGAGAGAAAATTGAATGAAGGAGGGAGAGAAAGAAAGAGTAAGAAGTAGAAAGGATAGAGATAAAGGAAGAGAAAGAGGGGGAGAAAGGAAAGAGGGAGGAAGGTGGGAGAGAAAATTGAATGAAGGAGGGAGAGAAAGAAAAAGTAAGAAGTAGAAAGGATAGAGAAAAAGGAAGAGAAAGGGAGGGAGAGAAAGGAAAGAGGGAGGAAGGGGGGGAGAGAAAATTGAATGAAGGAGGGAGAGAAAGAAAGAGTAAGAAGCAGAAAGGATAGAGAAAAAGGAAGAGAAAGGGAGGGGGAGAAAGGAAAGAGGGAGGAAGGGGGGGAGAGAAAATTGAATGAAGGAGGGAGAGAAAGAAAGAGTAAGAAGTAGAAAGGATAGAGAAAAAGGAAGAGAGGGAGGGAGAGAAAGGAAAGAGAGAAAGGGAGGGAGGGAGAGAAAATTGAATGAAGGAGGGAGAGAAAGAAAGAGTAAGAAGTAGAAAGGATAGAGAAAAAGGAAGAGAAAGGGAGGGAGAGAAAGGAAAGAGAGAGAAAGGGAGAAAAAGGGAGGGAGAGAAAATTGAATGAAGGAGGGAGAGAAAGAAAGAGTAAGAAGTAGAAAGGATAGAGAAAAAGGAAGAGAAAGGGAGGGGGGAAAGGGAAAGAGGGAGGAAGGGGGAGAGAAAGAAGATATGAAGGAGGGAGAAAAAGAAAGAGATAGGAAGGAAAGAGGGAGAGAAAGGAATGAGAGAAAGGGAGGGAGAGAAAGGGAATGAAAGAGGGAGAAGGGGTGAGAGATAGAAAGGATAGACAGAAAGGGAGAGAAAGGAAAGAGAGAAAGGGAGGGAGAGGAAGGAAAGAGATGAGAGAGGAAGGAGGAGACAGAAAGAGAGGAAGGAAGGAAGAGAGAAAGAAAGAGGGATGGAGAGAGAAAGGAAGGAAGAGAGAGAGAAAGAGGGAGGGAGAGAGAAATAGAGCGAAAGGGAGGAAGAGAGATTTTTTTTGTCCAAACTTTTTTTAGCCCCCCCCCCCCTCCATGTTCCCCAGGATTTTGAAAATATGAAAAATGTGCCGCTGCTCCAAAAAGGTTGGGAAACACTGCTTTAGAGAATGCAGTCTGTTGATACCCTTTTCTTTGTAGCAGCCCCTTAAAAGAATGAAACCATATCATTGCTAGTCGTTCTTTTCATTGAATTAGACATATACACCAAAGACAAATTCCTTGTGTGTCCAATCACACTTGGCCAATAAAGAATTCTATTCTATTCTATTCTATTCATATCTAATTCCCCCAACAGATCTCCATCACACAGAGTTGTGTGGAAAATAGGAGGGAGAAGGTGATTTGGGTATGTTTGTTTGCTTGTTTGTTAATTATGTACTTATTTATTTATTTAATTTATATGCTGCCAACTCCCGAAGGACTCTGGGTGACTTAGAACAAGAAAAAAACATCTAAAAAGGACCATTTAAAAAACAGTTTAAATATTCACAATTATTTTATGAGATTTGTACCATACTGCAATATAATCAGATTCCCAACTGCTTATAAATAAGATAAAATAATACATTAAACCAAGAGATTAAATCTAAATCATAAGGGTATCATCCCAAAATACCAGGCTGGCAAGAGGTCAAGACAATCAGGAAGGGAGGGACCGTAATGAGCAGCAGATTGTTCAGTAAAGTAATAACTTATAAGAGAGCAGGTTTGGGGTAGTGGTGAAGGCACCAGACTAAAAAGCTGGATACTAGGAGTTCAAGTCCTGCCTTAGCCATGAAAGCCAGCTTGATGACTTTGGGCAAATCATTCTCACTCAGTCTAATCTCACAGAATTGCTGTTGTTATGGCCCAACCTCATGCACAGGGACACCTTGAGGAACAAAAAGCTCGGTCACTTGTATTGCTTTCAAAGCCAAGAGTTGGAAACATTTGCGTTTATGTTTCAGATAGACTATTCCTGTCCATGGAAGCTTAATCAAATATCATTTTTCCTCCTCTCTTTCACTAAATGCCATGTTAAGGGACAAAGATGAAGCACAATAAAATTGAAACCCAGTAAACATATTCTCGTGACCCATTAGGAATTTTTTAAAGGTAAAACACAGGTGAAATATTTTTAAAAGTCACACACCTTTACATTTTATTTCTTACTGGCCCACATCGAATCAACAATGCTAAATATTACTGGGTAAAGTAAATGATGTGATTATGGATAGATAATCAAAGGCAAATTTGTCTTGGATGTAGTCCAGATTAGGCAACAATACAGCTGATTAGGCAATACTGTAATGATTGGGAAAGCGAAAAGGCACATTTTTCCTATGGCTGAGATCAAATGACTTGCCCAAAGTGATCCAGCTAGCTTCCATAACTAAGGTAAGACTTCAACTCACATTCTTCTACTTTCTATAATAGAATATAATTTTTTAGAATAGAATAGAATAGAATTTTATTGGTCAAGTGTGATTGGACAAACAAGGAATTTGTCTTGGTGCATATGCTCTCAGTGTACATGAAAGAAAAGATACGCTTGTCAAGAATCATAAGGTACAACACTTAATGATAGTCCGGGTACAAATAAGCAATCAAATCATACTAAGAACCAGTCAATATAAATAGTAAGGATACAAGTAACAAAATTACAGTCATATAGTCATTATTTGAAGAAAATGGGTGATGGGAACAATGAGAAGATTAATAATAGTGCAGACTTAGTAAATAATTTGAGAGTGTTGAAGGAATTATTCATTTAGCAGATTGATGGCGTTCGGAGAAAAATGTTATTGTGTCTACTTCTTTTAGTGTGCAGTGCTCTATAAGTGTTATTTTGAGGATAGGAGTTGAAACAGTTTATGTCCAGAATGTGAGAGGTGTATAAATATTTTAATTGCCCTCTTTTTGACTCGTGCAGTATACCAAACTCGTGCAGTATACCAAGTGGAAGGCAAGTTGGTGGCAATTGTTTTTTCTGCAGTTCTGATTATCCTCTGAAGTCTGTGTCTGCCTTGTTGGGTTGCAGAACCAAACCAAACAGTTATAGAGTTGCAGATGACAGACTCAGTGATTCCTCTGTAGAACTGTATCAGCAGCTCCTTGGGCAGTTTGAGCTTTCCGAGTTGGCACCACTGTTCCCTCTAAACTGTGTGGCCATGCGGTCACGCAGCCATCAGGAACCTGCCGCGCAGCATTTTTTGAAGTTGCGCAGTCCCAAATCACTCGCTCTCTTCTCTATGATCGCTTGCTCTCTTGCTTCGCTCTGCCGAAGAGGAAGTTTGGCCCCGCACAGTTATTGTCCCAGACAAGATGGTGGCACCCATCAGGCACTTCCGCCCTTCTTTCTCGGAGAGATAAATTGCCTCCTTCGGCTGGCTTTGCTGAGTCCAGATGGCAAGGAGGTCGGCAGGTAGGGGCAGGGGGGATGTGAGTGAGTGCCTGCTTTCTCCTGCTGGGGTGCCCGGCTGCACCCATTCTCGGCGATGGCCAGGACAGCTCTGCCCTTTTGGTTTAATATTAATCACAGAGATTTTTCTCTCTGTGGTAGTGTGGTTAATATTAAACCGAAAGGGCAGAGCTGCCCTGGTCATTGCTGAGAATGAGTCCAGCTGGGCACCCCAGCAGGAGAGAAGGGAAGGAAGGAAGAGAGAGAAAGAAAGGGGGGGAGAGAGAAAGGGAGGGAAGGAAGGAAGAAAAAGAAAGAGGGGGAAGAAAGAGAGGGGGAAAGAGAAAGGGAGGGAGGGAAGGAAGGAAGAGAGAAAGAAAGAAGAGGGAAGAAAGAGAGGGAGAGAGAAAGGGAGGGAGGGAAGGAGGGAGAGAGAAAGTAAGAGGGTTCCTATGTTAAATGAGCATCTTTACAGATTTATTTAATAAACAGAAATAAACAAAATGTTTCAATAAGAATTTATATCATAGAGAGCCAACCTGGTGTAGTGGTTAACCAGTGGTTACCCAGGTGCTAGCCTAGTAATTACACAATTGTGAGTTCTACAGAACTTACAACTGTTTGTGTTATGTACTGGCGTACGGAGTACAAATTTGCATAGACACGCATCCCTGATTGGCTAATTCTGTGGTGGGAGAAATAAACTGCTGTTAGTGGCCAGCAGGTTTCAGGGAGCCCTTAAAAGCGGCTTTCCTGCAATCTGCCAGCAGTCTAGCTAATAGACAATAAAAGTGCTGAACTGTTCCTGTGACTTGCTTCTTAATTTACCACAAATCTAACTGTTTACTTAGTGACTGTTCAATGCCACAACAACACTGAAATGAGCAGCCCTATGGTTACATGATTTACATTCAGATGCTTGACAACTAACTCACATTTATGACGGTTGCAGTGTCCTGGGGTCATATGATCCCTTTTGCAACCTTCTGACAAGCAGAGTCAATAAGGAAATCAGATTCACTTAACCACCATGTTACTAATTTAACACCTCAGTGATTCACTTAACAAATGTAGCAAGGAAAGTTGTAAAATAGGGCAAAACTCAAATAAAAATCTCTCACTTAGCAAAATAAATGTTGGGCTTCAATTGTGATCAAAAGTTGAGGACTCCCTGTAGTCCTGCTGCAGGCATGAAAGCCGGCTAATAAAGGTGTCATACAAATCAAATATGTAAATAATCTAAGCTATTGATTAAACCTACTCTCCTGCCTCACCCCCTCAAAATGCAGTCATTGCTTCTGCCATGTTTTCTGTGGTTGACTGTTCCCTTCTGTCTTCATGGGCCAGGTCTTCAGTTCACTTCATTCCTGCTCTCAATCTAGCTTTCCAAATTGCTTCTCAGCTTTTCTCAAAAGTGAAATTTCCAGTTCTTCATGCACAACGTTGACTCATTTGATAGCATTACTCTGATAATCTTTAGATGAAACTTCTTGCCCTCTCTTTTCCATTTCTTTCTCATGAATAGTCTTTCTGTCATTAGAGGGCAGAACATCATGATCTGCTAATTTCAAACATCCTTTCCTTCTCACTCTCCCCACCACACCCAAAGAGGGGATTTTATATTCATTTTTGAGATAAGTTCCTTCCTTGTCACCAAGATTAGTTTCTTTTTCCTCCATGTTTTGCTCTGTTCCATTACAACCTTTAGCACTGAGCTAAATTGAACTGTAATCTAGAGTCTACAGATTAAATCAGCAATAAGAGCTTTTTAATCTCTTCTCCAAATCTAATATTCAGTCCCGTACATCTTGCAATTAACCATTTTTTATCTTTATTGCCTTGAACCACCTTTATGGCACACTTAGAGTTTTATGCATTTCGTAAGTTACTGTTATTGAGGCTTGCCCAATTTTACACTAGGAAAAGTTAGTCAATGTTACATAATTGAACAAGAAGGTTTGCGGTATGTGAGATTCAGTATACTGGCTAAAGGGATCTGAATCAAGATCAAGTATCAAGTATTAATGCCACTTTACAATGCCTTGGCAAGGCCACACTTGGAATACCACATCCAGTTTTGATCATCACTATGTAAAAAATAGGTGCTAGAAACAGTGCAGAGAAGAGCAAAAAAGATTATTAGGGGACTAGAGGCTAAAACATGAAGGAACAGTTGGGTATGTCTAGTTTAATGAAAAGAGAGACCAGAGGTGACATAATAGCAATGTTCCAATATCTCAGGGGCTGCCACAAAGGAGAGGGAATCAAACTACAGATGAAACTTGAAAAAATTAGAATATCCTGCAATAGTTCATTTATTTCAGTTATGCAATAAAAGGTGAAACTAATATATGAAAGAGATTCATTACATGCAAAGCTAGGTAGTTCAAGCTGTGATTTGTCGTAATTGTAATAATTATGGAATACAGCTCCCCAAACCCCAAATTTGGGTAGCCAAAAGCCCAAATACACAATCTCAGAAAATTCAAATATTGTGAAAAGGTGCAATATTCCAGGCTCAAAGTGTCCCACTCGAATCAGCTAATTAAGCCATAACACCTGCAAAGGGTTCCTGAGCCTTTAAATGGTCTCTCAATCTGGTTCCTAGGAATCACAATCTTGGGAAAAACTGCTGACCTAACAGTTGTGCAGAAAGCCATCATTGGCAGCTTCCATAAGGAGGGAAAGCCTCAAAAGGTAATTGCAAATGAAGTTGGATGTTCCCAAAGCGCTGTATCAAAGGACATTAATAGAAAGTTATGTGGAAGGGGAAAATGTGGAAGAAAAAGGTGCACAAGCAGCAGGGATGACCGCAGCATGGAGAGGATTGTCAGGAAAAAGCCATTCAAAGGTGTTGGGATTTCACAAAGACTGGACTGAGGCTGTAGTCAGTGCCTCAAGACCCACACACACAGACAGATCCTGGACATGGGTTTCACATATCATATTCCTCTTATCAAGCTGTTCCTGAACAACAAACAACACCAGAAATGTCTTACCTGGACTAAAGAAAAACAGACCTGGTCTGTTACTCAGTGGTCCAAAGTCCTCTTTTCTGATGAGAGCAACTTTTGCATCTCATTTGGAACCCAAGGACTCAGAGTGTGGAAGAAGAACAGAGAGGCACACTCTGCAAGATGCTTGAAGTCCAGTGTGAGGTTTCCACAGTCTGTGTTAATTTGGGGAGCCATGGCATCTACTGGTATTGGTCCACTGTGCTTCTTTAAGTCCAGGATCAATGCAGCGGTCTACCAGGAGCACTTCACATTTCCTTCTGCAGATGAGCATTATGGGGATGCTAACTTCATTTTCCATCAGGACCTGGCACCTGCCCACACTGCCAAAAGCACCAAAACCTGCTTCAATGCCTGTGGGATTATTGTACTTAATTGGCCAGCATTGGGGGCATTGCCAAAAGAAAGATTAGAGACATGGGAACAAACAATGCAGAAGAGCTGAATGCCGTTATTGAAGCATCTTGGTCTTCCATAAAACCTCACCAGGGCCATGGATTGATAGCTTCTGTAGAATCTGATTTGCTCCCAAGCGTGAGCAGACAGAAGCTGCCAAAACTAAACGGCTGTCTCGGTTTACCCGCGCTTTTGAAGAGACTATAAATAGGGCAGCATTCTGGGACCGTTGCAGAGTTGAGTTCAGAGCTGATTTGGGTTGAGTCCTGTTACAGTTCCTGTTCTAATAAACTCATTGAACTACAACAGTCTTGGCGTGTCACTGATTTAACAGCTTCCATGCCATGTCACATTGAAGCAAGTCATAAAACCAACCAAATCATAAAACCAACCAACTATAACTTCAAAAAGGCCAATTACAACCTCATCGAAGCCTACCTCTCACCTCTCGACTAGCACACAATTTTCTCTGATTGCATCACTACTGAAGACCAATATGTTTTTACTTGAAATCCAAAGAGTCATCAAATTATACGTACTACTAATATTCACCAAAACTAAGAAAAACAAATTACCCATAAAAATAAGAAAGCTCCAAACCAAAAAAAGAATTCTTTGGCGCAAAAATAAAGCAGGCCATGTTTCCAACTTTAAAAGCCGCTATAAAAATTTGTGTCACCAAATAAAGACTGAATGTACCAATTATCACATCATCCAAGAAGAAAACCTTCTACGGACAAAGTCTACTCGTGCCTTCTACAACTTTGTTAACAATAAACTCAAAGACTCTAGACCCATCCCACCCCTTAAAGGACCAAACAACCATGATGATGAATCAGACAAAGCCAACCTCTTTAACATCTTCTTCAGATCAGTCTTTGTTAATAACAATGGCTCATGCCCAGCATTTCCTAATTGCACCACAAATAACCTTAATAATCTTACACGAATTGATTTTACAGAAGATAACGTTAGAAAGGCATTACACAACCTAAAACCATCTTTATCTATTGGACCAGATAGACAATGTGCATACCTCTTAAAAAAGCTCTCCTCCACTTTGAGCATAATTTTTAATAAATCTTTCAGTACTAGCTCCCTACCCACACTATGGTCACTTGCCACACTCATCCCTATCTTCAAAAAAGACGATCCAAGCAACGTTGAAAATTACAGACCTATTTCCTTGCGTTGTATCACCTGCAAAGTTATGGAATCAATCATAAACCAATCCATTACACTCCACCTTGAAGCTAATAACCTACATTCCAATAAACAATTTGATTTCAGAAAAAAATCATCCTGTAATCTACAACTCCTACACTTTAAAAATATTTGGACCACTCAACTTGACCAAGGTTGATGCAATCTATATCGACTTTTGCAAAGCCTTTGACTCAGTTGTCCACGACAAACTTCTTCTGAAACTCAAATCCTACGGCTTCTCTGGACACATTTGGTTAACAGCATTCCTATCTAACAGACAACAAGTGGTCAAAATAGGAAGTGCCACTTCTCTTCATGCTCCTGTTAACAGTGGTGTCCCTCAAGGTAGTGTTTTAGGACCCACACTATTCATACTATACATAAACAATCTTTGCAATTGCATCACTAGCAATTGCGTTCTCTTTGCAGATGCAAACTATTTAATACTACCGACAATGCTGCTACCCTTCAAAAAGACCTTGACCATGTAGCAGAATGGTCTAAAACCTGGCAACTTCAAATCTTCACCACTAAATGCTCTGTCTTACACATTGGTAAAAAGAATCAGAATATTAAATATAAACTTGGAGAAATTGAACTTATTGATAGCTCTCAATCTGTCAAAGACCTTGGAGTACTCATATCCAATGACCTAAGTCCTAGAGCCCACTGCAACAACATTGGCAAAAAGGCTTTAAGAGTTGTTAACCTAATCCTTCGCAGCTTCTTCTCTGGTAATTTTGAACTGCTAACAAGAGCTTACAAAACATTTGTCAGACCAATCCTAGAATACAGTTCGCCTGTATGGAACCCACATTGCATATCTAACATCAACACAATTGAGAGAGTCCAGAAATATTTCACAAGAAGAGTTCTTCATTCCTCTTCTCACAACAAAATATCTTACTCCCGGCAGACTTGAAATTCTTGGTTTATACCAAAATGTCCTACCTGTTTGTTCTGTCTGGGTGCCCCCAGACTTCAACACCAACTGGAAAAAGCAGCCAGACACGCTGGTAAAAGCAAAAGCACTTTATAGTTTGAAAAATAAACACAGAGAAAAACCTGTTCTTCTCAACAGGCAGGCTATGAGACTTCACAGCAGAGTCCTGATGGCCAGACAATACAGCAGACTTCTTGCTGGCACACCCACCACTGTAGAGAATAAGACCCACACCTTTTCCCCCCAAGGTTTCAGTATTCAAAGTCACAAACCAGAATTCCAAGACGCCAAAGATCACAGCCAGGTCCCAGGACTCCCAAAGATAATACTCCACAAGCCAGGAAGGGTGGGTCTGCCTTTTCAGCCTTTCCAGAGAGCACCACACCCAAACCCAGCTGTTGCCTCTTTAGTGCTGAAAGTACCTGGCTAATTGTCCCCTTCGTTGTGTTGCTCTTCTCTGCCGGAGATCGATTATTGCTTGTGCATTTTCATCTAAGGAATCCAGGCTGCTTGCTGGGGAGAGCTCCCTCTCGGGGGACTCTGGCTGTCCTCCCTCTCCCTCAGCCTGAGATTCCTCCTCCCCGTCTGCCTGAACCTCCTGTTCCTCATCCTCCCCCTCTGAGCTGGAAGCCGGCAGAGGATCAGCCGTTCCCTGAGGGGCCTCAGACGGAATCACAACACCATCCCCCCGCGGAAGGCCCCTCCCCATCTGCCAGTGGAGAGGACGTGGTTTCTGAGGGAACTGGGCGTGAAAATCCCGAATAAGGTCGGGAGCGTCCAACAACGCCGCTTCCACCCAGGAGCAATCATCAGGGTCCCCCTCCACCCATTGCACCTTGTACTGGAAGCAACCGTCCACCCAACGGGAATCCAAAATGTCATGTACCATAGCTTCAGGGAGGTGGTCACGAACACACGGGGCAGGAAACACGGGAACATTGGGACGGAGCGGACAATCGGGAGGGACAGGGACTAACAGCAAACGGTGAAACACAGGGTGAACCCGCAAGTTGGCCGGCAGGGTGAGCCGGTAGGCCACCGGATTGATCACCCGTTCAATGGGAAAAGGACCCAGGAACCGGGGATCTAATTTGTGTCTGGGTAATTCGGAGGCTACATATTTCGTGGACAGCCACACCTGATCCCCCACCACCAAGGGGGGCACATCCCATCTGGAGCGGTCAGCCACCCTCTTATAGTCCTCCTTGGCTTTATTCAGGTACCTCTTCACCATCTCGTGGACTGCCTGCAGCTCCGAGAGAAAGTCCTCGGCAGCAGGTACCGGGGAATCTAGGAGGGTCAAGGGAAAGAAGCGAGGATGGAAGCCATAATTGGCGAAAAAGGGTGTGAGCCGGGTCGAGGAGTGGCGGGAGTTGTTGAAAGCAAACTCCGCTACAGGGAGGAACCTGGACCAATCAGTCTGGCGATCCGCCACTACACACCTCAGGTATTGCTCCAGTATCCCTATGACCTTTTCTGTGCCTCCATCGGTCTGGGGGTGCTGCGTCGATGCGAGGCACACGGACACATTCAGGGCCGACATCAATTCCCGCCAAAACCGGGCTGTGAATTGTGTTCCCCTGTCAGAGACCACCCGATCCGGAAGCCCATGTAACCTAAACACGTGGCTGATAAACATTGGGGCCGTGGGTTGGGCAGTGGGCACCCTAGTGCAAGGTACAAAATGGACCATCTTGGTGAGCATGTCCATCACCACCATGACTACCGTGAAGCGAGCAGAGGAAGGCAAATGAGTTACAAAGTCAATGGACACGGCACCCCAGGGTCTCTCAGGCGTGGGCAAAGGTTGCAGTAATCCTGGTGGGGCTCCAGTCACCCCCTTGGCCGTACGACACCGGACACAGGTGGCCACAGAGGAACGCACATCATCTTGGATGCGTGGCCACCAGAATGTCCGAGAGACCAGCTCCAATGTTTTGAACAGGCCAAAATGCCCCGCCACTGGACAGTCATGACACTGGGTCATAATCAACCCTCTCACTGGGCCAGCGGGAACATACAGCTGCCCCCGGTACCGAAGCAGACCGTCTTGAAATGTCCAGGGGGAATTGGGTGTTAACTCCCACACCCTCTGTGCTACAAACCCATCCTCCCGCTGCGCCTCCCGTAAACGGCGACGCAAGTCCACTGGGTCCTGAGTCGCAGCCAAAGCTGCAGGGGGTAGAACCGTCTGCAGAGGAGCCGGCTCCTTCGGGTGCGTGTACTCCGGCTTGCGCGACAAGGCATCTGCTCGAGGGTTCTGGGCGCTGGGAGTGTACCTGATGCGGAAATTGAACCGCGCGAAAAAGAAGGACCAGCGGATCTGTCTCTGGTTCAATTTCCGAGCCGTCTGCAGATACTCGAGGTTCCGGTGGTCCGTCCGTACCTCGATTTGGTGACGGGCCCCCTCCAGGTAATGCCACCAATGCTCAAAGGCGGCCTTCACCGCTAAGAGTTCCTTCTCCCAAATAGTATAATTCCTTTCCGAGGGAGACAATTTGCGGGAGAAGTAGGCACACGGAAACAGCATGTCACCGGGACGATGGGCTTGGAGGAGCACTACACCAACCGCTACATCTGAGGCGTCTGTTTCCAACACAAACGGCCGAGCGGGATCAGGATGGCGCAGAAGCGGTTCCGCCATGAACGCCGCTTTCAGGGCATCAAAAGCCCGCTGTTCCGCCTCCCCCCAACCAAACAGGACTTGTTTTTGTAACAACCGAGTCAAGGGCGTGGTTAACGTGGCATACCCCGGAACAAAAGCCCAATAGTAGTTCGCAAACCCCAAAAGACGTTGTACGTCTTTCACCCGTCGTGGAGGTTGCCAAGACTGAAGTGCGGCCACTTTGCCCGGGTCCATGGAAATGCCACCTGGAGACAAAATGTGCCCAAGGAATTCTACGGTAGTCTGGAAGAATTGGCACTTCTCCAGCTTGGCATACAAATGCTGCTCCCGCAACCGGAGCAGGACCCGGCGCAAATGGTCCAAATGCAAGGCATGGTTCGGGGAATACACTAAAATGTCATCAAGGTAAATCACCACGAAATGGTCCAACATGTCCCGGAACACGTCATTCATCAGATGTTGAAACACGGCCGGGGCGTTGGTGAGGCCAAATGGCATCACGGTGTATTCAAAGTGGCCGTAACGCGTGCCAAACGCTGTCTTCCACTCATCCCCAGCCCGCATCCGGACCAAATTGTACGCACTGCGCAAATCAATTTTGGTGAACACCGTTGCTGTCCGCAACCGGTCCATGAGTTCAGGGATCAAGGGCAAGGGGTACCTATTCCGCACCGTGATGGCGTTAAGGCGCCGATAGTCACAGCAGAGGCGAAGATCGCCCGTTTTCTTTTTCACGAACAAAACAGGGGCAGACAAAGGGGACTTGGATGGCCGAATAAATCCCTTGGCCAAATTCTTTTCCACAAACTCCTTGAGGGCCACAAGCTCCGGCTCTGACATGGAGTACAAACAACCAGCCGGGAGCTTGGCGTCAGGGATCAGGTCGATGGCACAGTCGTACGTCCGATGCGGTGGTAGCCGATCCGCCTCCTTCTCGTTAAACACATTGGCGAACTCCTCGAGGCAACGGGGTAACTGGATCGCGGGAACTACTTGGCCGTGGGCTGCGCACACATGTCGGTGGTGGTCCACGCACTGCAAACTGGAGAATGTGACCAGGTTCTGGGACCACACCACATGCGGGTCATGCGCGCGCAGCCACGACAACCCCAGCACGAGGGGAAAATGAAGCCCCTTGGTAACATAAAACTGCAGGGCCTCCTCATGAGTTCCGATGCACATCCGCACCGGCAGGGTCTGGAAACGGATGGGACCAGCCAGCAATACCCGCCCATCGATGGTCTCCACAGTTAACGGCGGGATGACAGGACAAAGGGGCAAGGAATGGCGTTGGGCAAAGGCTTCGTCCAAGAAATTCGTCGCCCCCGAATCCACGAGGGCCAACGCTGGATAAGTCCGAGTCCGTTGCGCAATATGCAGAGTCACCGCAAGCGTCAGGTGTCGAAACGGTCCGGAGTCGGTAGCCGTGGAGTCAGGAGAAAGTGGGATCCCCGCCCGACCTAGTGTTGCCACCAAGCCGGGCCTCCCTCGTTTCCCGATCGTTCCGGCGACGGAGTACGTCCAGACGAAGGCCCCGCCATCAGAGAGTTCATGACAGGGACGGGGACACAAGGGGTTGTCTCCTGGAACTGCATGGGGGACGCCATGGGAAGCACGGGAGAGCTGGAGGGTACGGGAACGACGGCAGCCACCGTGCTCCGCCTCTTGTGGGGACAAACGACAGCAAAATGTCCCGGGGCCCCGCAATAAAAACACAACCCTGCCGCCCGCCGACGCCCTCGTTCCTCCAGGGTCTGTCGGGGTCGTGCGTAACTCACGTCCATCGGCTCCCCGGCGGCAACACGATCCATCAGGCGTGGAGGCAGCGCTGGTGAAAAACGTCGGGGTGCAGGGACCGGAGCTGGGGTGCCTACGGTCGACAACCCCCGCCGCGGAACAGGTGTCGGCGGGATGCCTGACGCACGGGGGTTGGACCGTCCCGCTCGACGGACTTCCCTGGCCAACAGCCTGGCCTCTATGGCCAAGCAATGCCGCTCCAAAGCGTCCAAAGTGCCGGGCAGCACCTCATGCACTAGTTCATCTAACATAGTGTCCGATAGTCCGTCCTGAAAGGCCTCGATCAGGGCAGCCTCATTCCACTGGACTTGCCCAGCCAGAGACCGAAAGTCAGCCATGTAGTCCGCCAGGGGACGCGAACCCTGGCGCAGTTGCTTCAGCGCCCGCGTGGCCGTCTGCTCCTGCACCGGGTCCGCAAATTGGTGCCGCAGCAGGTCACAGAAAGCAGCATAGTTCTGAAGTAGCGGGTCATCCCGAGCTAGGTAAGGAGCCACCCACGATGCTGCAGGGCCAGCCAACAGGCTACACAGAAACGCCACCTTGTGGTCATCCCCCGGGAAGTGCATCATCTGGGCATTGATAAAGAGCTGCACCTGGCTCTGGAACGCAGAAAACAGCCGCCGGTCCCCCCAGAACTTTTCCGGCATCGCCACAAAACATTTCCTTCTGGGCAAAGGTGCTGGAGGAGGTACCACAGGGGCCGCCTGGGGTGGGGCCGGCTGGGACAAAACCTCCACCTGGCGTTGTAACATCAGGACCGTCTGGGTCAACTGGGCAATGTCCCCTCGCAACTCTGCAAAGACAGCCTGCATGTCAGCTGCAGAAACGTCCATGGTGGCAGGCAAAAACAGGAAGCCAAAAAGCAAAAAATGCCCAACAAGGAACCAGCAGCAGAGAGCAAGAAAAATAAACAACCAAACCACCCCTCCAAAATGAGAACCAGGTGTCTGGTGGTTGGTGGAGTATTATACTGTTCTGTCTGGGTGCCCCCAGACTTCAACACCAACTGGAAAAAGCAGCCAGACACGCTGGTAAAAGCAAAAGCACTTTATAGTTTGAAAAATAAACACAGAGAAAAACCTGTTCTTCCCAACAGGCAGGCTATGAGACTTCACAGCAGAGTCCTGATGGCCAGACAATACAGCAGACTTCTTGCTGGCACACCCACCACTGTAGAGAATAAGACCCACACCTTTTCCCCCCAAGGTTTCAGTATTCAAAGTCACAAACCAGAATTCCAAGACGCCAAAGATCACAGCCAGGTCCCAGGACTCCCAAAGATAATACTCCACAAGCCAGGAAGGGTGGGTCTGCCTTTTCAGCCTTTCCAGAGAGCACCACACCCAAACCCAGCTGTTGCCTCTTTAGTGCTGAAAGTACCTGGCTAATTGTCCCCTTCGTTGTGTTGATCTTCTCTGCCAGAGATCGATTATTGCTTGTGCATTTTCATCTAAGGAATCCAGGCTGCTTGCTGGGGAGAGCTCCCTCTCGGGGGACTCTGGCTGTCCTCCCTCTCCCTCAGCCTGAGATTCCTCCTCCCCGTCTGCCTGAACCTCCTGTTCCCCATCCTCCCCCTCTGAGCAGGAAGCCGGCAGAGGATCAGCCGTTCCCTGAGGGGCCTTAGACGGAATCACAACACTGTTAATGACTACTTCACCTTTAACCGCAACAATACATGAGCACGAAATCGATTTAAACTAAATGTCAACCGCTCCAAACTTGACTGCAAAAAATACGACTTCAGCAACAGAGTAATAAACTCCTGGAATGCACTATCTGATTCTGTGGTTTCTACTCCTAACCCCAAACCTTTAGCCTTAGACTATCTACAATTGACCTCTCCCCCTTTCTAAGAGGTCTGTAAGGGGAGTGCATAAGCGCACCACTGTACCTACCATCCCTGTCCTATCGTCTTCTTTTGTTACTTTTTATCATTACTTATATATTGTTTTATTTGTAAAAATTATCACCATATAATTGTTTGATAAAATAAAATAAATAAATAAATATGCATTCTTATACTTTTCAGAGGTCTGATATTGTTCTATGTACAATCCTTGTTTTATTGATTGCATGTAATGTTCTAATTTTCTGAGATTGTGGATCACAGCTTGAACTATCTTGCATTGCATATAATGAGTCTCTTTCATATATTAGCTTTACCTTTTAAGTTGCATTACTGAAATAAATGAACTTTTGCACGATATTTTAATTTTTCAAGTTTCACTTGTGTTCTCCAAAGCACCCGAAGATAGGAAAAGAAGCAATAGATGGAAACTAATCAAGGAGAGAGGCAACTTAGAACTAAGGAGAAAATTTCTGACAATTAGAACAATTGATCAGTGGAACAACTTGCCTCCAGAAGTTGTGAATGCTCCAACACTGGAAGTTTTAAAGAAGATGTTGGATAATCATTTGTCTGAAGCGGAGTAGGGTTTCCTGCCTAAGCACGGGTTGGACTAGAAGACCTCCAAGGTCTCTTCCAACTCAGTTATTCTGTTAATACACCCTTTCTGAACCTTTCCTAATATTGATATTATTTAAGTAAATAATTGCTCAAACTTTAAACATTACAGCAATTATTTTGGAGAACTATATGCATGCATATATAGGGATAGAGAGCGAGAGATACACATGCATATAGAGATAGAGATAGAGATAGACATACATACAGAGGTGGGTTACTGCCTGGACAGGGCAGAATGCAGTGCGGTAGCAAAAATGGAGCTCCACTCCAGAGCACCCAATTTGCACTGAAAGATGTTGAAAGAAAATGCAGGGTATCCGGTGTGATAGTAAAAATTTTGGTAGCCCTTCACTGTATACCTATACAGTGGTAACTCGGTTAACGAACACCTTGGTTAACGTACTTTTCGGATAACAACCAAAACTTTCTGCAAAAATTTGCTTCGGATAAGAAACAAAAATTCGGATACCAGACAGAAATTTTTGGTTATTATTCGAAATGTTACACCTGTTGTCCCTCACTCCCACCCACTCTCCTTACTTCTTTACCTCTTGCCTCTCTGCCTTTGTCCCCTTGCCAGGAGAGCAGCAAAATGTCGCTTCAGATATGACGAGTCTGCTGGTCCTGGTGGCGGCTTCCCTTTGAGGATACTGGCGGCGGCTTATTTTTGGTACAGCGGCAGCCGCGGGGACCTGGGGGCCTGGGCATGGACGTAATGTGTCCGGCACTGCTGTTCCTCAAAAGGAAGCTGCTGGAGCCGCTGCCGCCACCACCAGCAGCAGGAGGGGGGGAAAGTGAGGGACAATGGGGTGTGTGTAAGGGGTAAAGAGGTAAGGAGAAGGGGCAGAAGCGAGGGACAATGGGTGTGCAGGAGGAGAGAAAAAAATCCTCAATTTTCAATTTTCCCCATAGGAAATAAAGGCTGGGAACCAATTACAATCCATTTCCATTATTTCCTATGGGGAAAAGTGTTTTGGATAACGACCATTTCGGTTAACAACCAACCATCCGGAACAGATTGTGGTTGTTAACCAAGGTACCACTGTACTTATATTTCTGCAGAGAGGGGCGGCATACAAATCTAATAAATTATTATTATTATTATTATTATTATTATTATTATTATTATTATTATTATTATTATTTCTACAAACCTTTATAAGGGGGCAGAGTTTGATAAAACTACTTATGCATGCCAATTGAGAGATTTGGGAGTAGTCCACGTTATTTGGAATAAAATGCTCTGAAGAAACTTGTATTATTGCAGATTTGCTATTTCGTACTAAACATTTATTGTATTTCTGAACAAAATACCATGACACATTTTTGATTTGGGAGTGACTTCCAAAGAAAAGAAAAACAAATTCTTATCAGGAAAGGCACAAACTGAGGAATGTGGCTTGATCAGAATGGTTTTGCATATTTCCAAAACAATAATAAACCATCTTCTTATTTCCTCATTTTTAATCATGTTATTGTTTTAATATACAAAGGGAATAAGACAACAAAAACCAAAAAACACAAATCACAACAACAAAATAGAAATCTATTTTTATAATACAGGGGGGAAATCATATTAAATTGTTAAATTGTAACTGCATAGAAAATGATTAGTCTTTTTACTAGGCCAGTAAAAATTAGTTTACAGAGAGAAAATGAAAACATATTTTCAATTTGCAATCCAGCATAGTAATTCTGGAGCTGTCCCATTTTTCCAAACTTATTCTTTTTATTATATTACAAGCTCAGTAATCTTAGTACTAAAGTAATACTCAGCAATAAAGTACTCAAGGAGATAAGCAAGAACTCACGCACAGAACTACATATAACAGCTCATATTGTAAAGTGGGTGTGCTTCCTATTTCAGGTAACATCAGGGCATTGTTTCAGCGGTCAAACAGACAGAAGAATATACTAAGCTAAGCAGAAAAGCAAAATAAGAAGGAACTATAGTCTCTGGAGTTAACGCTCATTACGTAGAATGACACGTGGAAGAGTAGTCAAGACTTAGTCCAGAGTTCAGAAAGCAATTGATCAACCAAAAGAAAGGTTCAGATTTCCTGTACAAGAAGAAAACACAGGAATAGGATTTTAAGATAGGAAATCAGATGGTTACTCCCAACTGTAAAACTTGAGTCAGGACTATCTCTTAAGTCAGACTGCAGCCAGCTAGCTCAGCTAGCTATTCTTAAAACATAGAATAATATGGTTATAAACAGCCTTAGCCCAACTTCCCGCCAATACAATTCTGGACAATTGGCTGTCCAAACTCTTCTTGAAAACCTCCAGTGATGGAGCACTCACAACTTCCAGAGGCAAGTTGTTCTCACTAACAGGAAATTTCTGCTTAGTTCTGGTTGGACCTCTTTTTAATGTTCTTCCACTCACTCTTGTCCTGCCCTCAGATGCTTCAAAAAATAAATTAACTCTGTCTTCTCTGGGAGAACTCTCCCAAGGACTGGAAGACAATTATCATATCACCCTTACTTCTCTTTAGGCATACCTAGTTCCTTCAATCATTCATCATATGGTTTAGCCTCCAGACTCCTGATCAATTTTGTTGCTCTTCTCTGTTGTTCTCTCTCTTTTTGTATTGTAGTGACAATAATTGGATTCAATATTCTAAGTGTTATCTCACCAGTGTAGTATAAAGCATTATTATTGTTTCATTTATTATTGAAGCTATTTTTCTGTTCATGCAATCTAGGACTGCATTAGCCTTTTTAGCAGCTGCAGCATGTTGCTTGCTCATACTTAAGTAGTAGTCTAGTAGGACCCCTAGATCTATCTCACAGTGGCTACTATTGAGCCATGTACTATCTATTGTATATCTGCGCCTTTGGTTATTGTTGCCTAAGAATAGGACCTTAGTTTTCTCATCACTGAATTGCATTTTGTTGGATAGGGCCTATTGTTCAAACCTGTCTATTGTTCTAATCTTGAGTCTATCACAAGGGTCGGCAAACTTAAATGGCCAAGGAGCCACCTGGATCAGTTTCCTAGAGAAAACAAAACACCTGGAGCCACAAAACCTGGGTGGGCATGGCCAACTCAATGTCACCCACTTCCACCAAGTCACATGACACCCCCTCAGCCACGCCCACCCATGTTTTGTTCAGTGTTTTTTATGGGAAATAGGCAATGGAGCAATGAGTGCAACCTGTGGTGGAGGCTTCCCTCGCCATCTCCAGGGGGCCAGGAGGGTGTGCATGAAAAAAGGAGGAGGAGGAGCAGGAATAGGAGGTTGCACTCATTGCTGTACCAGCCCAGCTTTACAAAAGGAAGAAAAAAAGCAGCTGGCAAAAAGCCTGAAAGAGAGCAGGCATGGCTTTCTGAGAGTGAGAAGAGGCAGAGGCAGGGAGTGAAAGAGCGTCTCTCTCACACACACACACACCATGTCTCTCTCCCATATCTATCTCTCCCAATCTCCTCTCTCTGTGTATCACTGTGTGTGTCTCTTCTTTCTCACTCACCCCCTCTGTGTATCACTCTCTGTATGTTTTTCTCTATGTATCTCTACGTCTGGTTGGCCAAGCCAGCAAGCTCTTTTTGGTTGTGCTTTGCTACCTCCTTTATTTCTTCTTTTGGGAAATCTGGTCTGGCAGAGGAGCAATTGGCAGCAGCAGCTTCCCTTCGTCCAACCGTTTTCCTCCCCTTCTCCTCTTGCAACCTAGAGAGGAGGCAGGAAATGCTTTTGTACCTAGAGAGGAGGCAGGAAACGGACCAGGAATCCAGTTTGCTTCCCGCTCCTCTTCCTCTTCTGTTAAGCCAGGGCTGAGGAGATTCCCTTGCAGGGAAAGGTGCTCAACAGGAAGCAGCTTCTCTCCTGCACCAATGCTCCGGCCATTGCCTTGGCATGTTATCCCCAGCCCCAGCAGCTCTTTGAGCATGGAGGGTGCAAACTCCAGCCTGAAGCAGCAGGAAGCAAAGGCTGCCTTACATGCAGCGAAGGCAGGTACAAGGGGACTTTGCTCCTGCACTCTCGGTGACCCTCCTCCTCCTCTCTTTTGTTATGTTCTGGCTAGCTGTAGCTGAGTTGGGAGCATGCGCACATACAGGGACACCGTCCCTAATCAAGCAGCCAGCTGGTCTGCACATGCCTTTCCTATCCTTTGACACTCACTTGAGAATCTCCCTGTGCACATTCCCAGCTCAGCCACAGCCAGGCAGGAGTCACGAGGGGAGGAGGGTCACTCAAAGGGAAGTGTCTGCAATGGCTGGTGAACATTCTTCAGCCCGGATTTCCAAAAATATCCAAAAATGTACTAAAAACTGCGAGGGCCGGGTTCAACCAGTGATGAGACAGGGAGCCACAGCAGAGAGCCCAAAGAGCCGCATGTAGCTCGTGAGCCACACTTTGCCAACCCCTGGTCTATCATCTAAAATGTTAGCTCCTCCCCCCCCAGCTTCATGTTACCTGCAAGTTTGACGGGTTCCCCTTCTATTTCCTCATCTGGATCAAAACTCTGAAAAGTAGGGGGCCGAAGACAGAATCTTGAGGTACTTCACTGCATGTTTCCTTCCATGTAAATGTAGTTCCATTGAGCACTACCCACTGAGTGTGGTTGGTTAGCCAGTTGTGAATCCACATGATGGTGGTATTGTATATCTATTCCTATATCTCTTCTTCTATTCTTTCATTGATATGTTCTATTACTATATCTTCTTTTCTATTCTTTCTTAGATATATTTTTACTATGAGTATCTCCTCTATAACCTTCATCATGTATTTTACTATGTGTATATACTGTATATATACCCACTAAAACCCTCATTGTGTATTGGAATAAATGAATGATCGAACAAACAAACAAACAAACAAACAAACAAACAAATAAATAGTTCTACCTTACCAAGAAATTAGGCTGTGGTCTACTCTTTCAAATGCTTTAGTGAAGTCTAAGTAACCTATGTTACTGACACTGAGAGAGTTTCCTTCAATCCTGAAAGATGTTTTAAATACAAGTCTAAGGACATTTTTCCCATATCAAAAGGAAAAGGGGCATTAGGTGTTGGGGATGGATTTTAAAAGAAGGACTTCAGCAGGCAGGCACCATAGTGAAAACAAACTTTATTTTATAAACAGAAGTTTTATTGAGCCAGCTGCGTTTTATCAAGCAGCTTCTAACAAAAACATGGCTACAAGCACACAAGAAGGTTAGATTAGAATGTGCTCGCTCACATAAGCAAGCGGATATATATATAGGAAACAGAGAAAGATAAGGATTGTGGGAGTGATGTAAGAGGGGGTGTGATCAGAGCAAATAAAGAAACACAGCAACACTTTAACTAAGGAAAGTCTCTGTTGGCTGGCAATTCTCAGCGTGACACCCCTTCTTTGGCAGTCATCAGGGACTTTGATTCACTTCAGGCACAGTTTCTCAGAAAGGTATTCGTGTTGGTCAGCTGGCAGTGGCTTATTCAGCACATCAGCGATCTGTTCATTTGAAGGCACATATTGTAGAGTCACGAATCCTTGTTGCACATATTTTCTCGCATTTTTATATCGTAAATCGATGTGCCGTGAACGTGCTCCCACATATTCAGCATCAGCAATGAATTTCACTGAAATATTATCTTCCATAATGACAATAGGTTTCATTGGCTCTGCCCAGATACTAGTAATGAGAGCAGAAACATTGGTTAAATCATTGCAACAGTCAGAAACACAAGCATATTCGGACTCAGTGGAGGAACAAGAAATAAATCTCTGCTTTCTGACTTTCCAATATATTGGACA
Organism: Erythrolamprus reginae; assembly: GCF_031021105.1. Classification (NCBI taxonomy): domain Eukaryota; kingdom Metazoa; phylum Chordata; class Lepidosauria; order Squamata; family Dipsadidae; genus Erythrolamprus; species Erythrolamprus reginae. The sequence goes on along the minus strand of NC_091952.1, from coordinate 128,685,948 downwards.
CCCATTCAAAAACATTATGAAACCAGAAGTACTTTGACGAGTTTCAATGTCACTCGCCCAATCAGAATCTGCATAGCAAATCAGTTTAGGATACTTGTTTTGTTCTGGTTCCAGGAACAACTTTATGTCCATCGTGTGCTTCATATATCTGAGCAATCTCTTTATACATGACCAATGAAATACAGTCGCGTTGCCTACGTGTCGTGACAACAAATTCACACTAAGTGAAATGTCGGGTCTTGTCCAACTACTAATATATAACAATGACCCAATTACTGAGCGATAAAGTGTTTGGTCCTTAAACAAAGGACTATTTTGGTATGTCAACCTATAAAAATCTGTCTGCATTGGAGACCGACATGGGTGTGCATCAGCCATGTTGCATTGTTGTAACAATTGATCAATCTTGTTTGATTGTGAGAGACTAAACCCCTTCTTAGTTTTCTGAATTTGAACCCCTAAGTAATCATGAATGTGTCCTAAGCTTTTTAGTGTGAAATGTTTTTCTAAACCCTTTGCAAAATTCTCACTCATATGTTGATTTGGACCAATATACACAATATCATCAACATACACAAGAACAATTTCATAAACATTACCTTGCCCTTTTGTAAACACGCATTGATCAGAGTCGGACTTAATAAAGCCCATTGAATTTAGTTTGTCAATTAGACATCTATGCCACATTAAACCAGATTGTTTCAATCCGTATAGACTCTGTTGCAGTCGCCAGACACATCCTTCCTGGTCCTGGAATCCGGGTGCGCCTTTTGAGCTACTTGCACTTGATATCTCTGAGGAGGAGCTCCTTTTGTGGTTCTCTTGGAACGTCGTAGAACCGTGGTCCATTCATTTTGGTCATCTCCATCTTCATTTACATCGCTAATAACATCATCTGCGACTGATGAAGACTGTACATCAGGAACATCTGGGACAACTGGAACATCTGGAACATCTATCTGAGAGTCAGGTTGCGCTGTACCTTGAATATCTTTAGGAAAATAAACTGATGTGTCGTTACTGTGTATCCTGGACCAATTTGTATCTTCCTCAAATTTTGCTGAATTGGAAACAATAGCTCTGTAATTAGAGTCAGTAAATTTATAATACTTGGAACTTTCATCAAAACCTATAAATCTCAATTTTTGTGCCACTGGACCACCCTTCTTGCTTTGAGCCAGTGGAATGTTAACCATGGCATACGAGCCAAATATGTGAAGGTTTTGAATGTCAGGCTTCTTCCCATAAAACATATAGTACGGAGTTTGTTTTAACACACTGCTCCAAGTACGATTAACAAGGTAGTTTGCATACCTTAATGCTTCGCCCCAATAAGCATTATCGAGATCAGCGTCTTCTAAGAGACAGCGATACATAGTCTGTAGAACACCTTGCCTTCGTTCAGCTATCCCATTGTGGGCCGGAGTGTAAGGTGCTGAAGCTTGGTGCCGTATTCCTTTGCGTCTCATCCAGTTCTGGAATCGCTGAGACATAAACTCACCACCACGATCACTTTGGATTCTTCTAATACGGACACCGAATTGATTGAAGACCTTTGCAGCAAAGTCTGTAAAGATCTGAAACGTCTCTGATTTCTGTTTCATTAGATACACAAAGCCATATCTAGAAAAACTATCAACAATTGTTAAAAAATACTTATTGTTACCCCTAGTAGGCCGAAATGGACCGACAATGTCGGTATGAACCAAATCGAAAATGCGTGAAGACAAACGAAGGGCATGTTTAGCAATGGGGGCAGCCTTTGATTTAGATTTATTACAAACAAAACAATCAAGATAAATAGGACAATTACTATCAACTTTGAAACCGTTCACGCACTCAGGCATCTTAGATAATACATCATAGGAAGCATGGCCCAAACGTCGATGCCAACGGTGGATGCACCTAGAATGAAAAGGTTTATTTTTTAGTAAAGGTTTAGCATTTGCAACATTATGCGGAACATCTTGTGATTCATTGGCTTTATGAGCCTCTGATTTTATAATAGCAGCAGGTTTTCTCTCTGGGCCTGCGCTTTCATGTTTTGGAACGCTCATACTTACATCTACCAATGAATGAAAGTTCGGCTTGAGGTAGAAAACACCACCAATCGGAATGGCATGTGCGACAACAGTGCCATTTCTAATCATGTGGATATCAGAGTTCAATAGCATTGCTTTGTAGCCTAAATCTTTGTTTAGGCGATGAAGGCTGAGTATGTTGCTTTCAGAATTTGGAATGTAGAGAACGCGTGGAATCGTCTGGTCCAGTTCATCTATGTAGATTGTTCCTTCTCCTTCGACTCGGGATAAGTTTTTTGAGAATCCATACACCTCCTTAATGTCAGATTCACGTAATTCCGTAAAAAGTTCTTTTTGGTGAGTAATATGAAAAGCAGCTCCACTATCTATAGTCCATAAACGTTTTGTGTTGTACTCACAATTTAAGTCAGGAACGTTTTTCTGAAGCACAGTATTGATTTTTGATTGTGATTCGCTTCCGGAACCTCGTTGAGCTGACCTATAGGTACTGGAACCTCTGCGTCTACTGCCTGTGGAACGTCTTCCTTTATTCTGGGCAGGATATTGAGAGCGTTGTGGATCAGCAGATTGAGAGCGTTGAAAATCTGATCTTCTAGACTGGTTACTCCTTTGTTGGTAACCACGACTCACTGGAGATCTAATAGTAGTGAATCTGGGTTTCCGCATTCGTTCCATAATGATTTCTTCTTCGGTCAACATTTGGCAAACTCTGGTTGTAGTGCGTTGAGGTATGGGTACGCTAAGACACTTCGTGATAGCTTCTTTCCAGTCCTCATTTAACGACGTGAGGATTGCAGTAGTCATTTGTATATGGTCAATATTGTATCCTCTTTCGATCAATTCCTTCTGCATCGCCAAGAGCTTCGACAAGTGTGGAGCAATTTTCTCTCCAGGTTGTAATTTCGCTTTATCAAGCAGCTTCTAACAAAAACATGGCTACAAGCACACAAGAAGGTTAGATTAGAATGTGCTCGCTCACATAAGCAAGCGGATATATATATAGGAAACAGAGAAAGATAAGGATTGTGGGAGTGATGTAAGAGGGGGTGTGATCAGAGCAAATAAAGAAACACAGCAACACTTTAACTAAGGAAAGTCTCTGTTGGCTGGCAATTCTCAGCGTGACATTAGGAAAAGTTACAAATGGACCAAGGGTTCAGATAGATTTTAAATAAGATTTTGTAATTAATTATAAAATTAATATTTTATCAATATTTTATTAATATTATATAATTAATTAATATTATATAATTAATATTTCCCTGGAAAATGTTTTTTAAATTCTATTTTTTAAATTTTCACATAATTGGATGATACTAATAAAGAATGGAACTTGGTGGGTTTGCACAGCCACTCCGTGCCCCATATTTGGCCATAATGGCCTCCTGCAGACCTCTTCCAGTGAAAAGAACTTGAGGTCCATGAGCCTCTCCAGCTCTGTTTTCTCTGGCAGAAGGCTGCGGAAGAACATTGTGGCTGCAAACAGGGTGGGGGTGGGGGTCAGCACACACATCTCCAAGCCCTGGTTTCATTGGCAGAAGGCTGCAGATGGCTGTCGCAGCCAAAAACCTCCCATGTCACGTCCACCATGGCCACATCCATGCCCATCCCAGCCGTTTATGCTGGACACAAAGGAAACTAGACAAAGTTTTAATGATTTAAAGAAAGATACAAATAACAAGTCAAGAGTGAAAATTTTTCTCAATTGATTTAGAAAAAAACTTTTGTTAAAATTTTGAAAAATTTTATGAAAAGGCACAGAGAAAAAATGAAAGTGTTTTGTGGGATGTTATTTGAATTGTCTAAAGATCAAGATTGTTAACCATAAAAAGAAGGAATATAAAGACGGTGCAACGATCAGCGGTTCAAATCTCATCACCAGCTCAAGGTAGACTCAGCATTCCATCAGCTGCCCTGAGTCTAAGGAGAAGGGTGGCATAAAAAATCAAATAAATAAATGGATCATAGTTAAAATAGATATGTTGTTATAATTTTAACTCTTAAGGTACTTTTGCTGATCTGGACTGAATATTAAGCCCTAAAAGATTTATTTATGGATAAACAATGCTATAATAGAAGAAGAAATCACTTGTATTTAAGAAAAAAATGAAAGGTTTATAATTGTTTTGATGAGGAATACAGTAAATTTTTAATATGTTTATTGATTATTTTTTACTTTCTTTTCTATTTCTCCCTTTCTTTCTATCTATCTATCTATCTATCTATCTATCTATCTATCTATCTATCTATCTATCTATTAGATTTGTATGCCGCCCCTCTCCTTAGACTCGGGGCGGCATACAAATCTATTAAATAAATAAATAAATAAATAAATAAATAAATAAATAAATAAATAAATAAATAAATAAATGCACCTTCTACTCTTTTTTCAATTTGGGTTAGTTTTAACTTTTAAATATAATCTTTAATAAAATTATTATAGGAAAATCGCCCCCCTCAATTTTTGGAAAAGTGTAAATAATAAAACATCATATGACTTCTATCAAAAAACTGACTTCACAAGTGGGGGAAAAGTTAAGTTAGTTTTAAAAATGAAGTGAATAAATTACATTCCTATAAGATTGATTGGTTGGTTTAGTTTGCAATGTTTGTAGAAGAGCAAAAAAATTCTATAAGTTTAATAGAAATATTTACAATTAATTAAGATCAGAATGAGGAACTTACTAAACCATTGGTATGTAAATAAGAGAATGCAAAGAATAATCAAAAGCTGAGTCACTCCATCAGAACAAAGTCCCACTATAAAGTACTGTATTCAGGAGTTCACTGCATCTATAAATATGTGCATATGTAATACTTCTGTGCCATCATTTCAGTCAACAAGGGTGAGAGAAGTAGTGCCATCAAAGATGGCACTCAATCAGGATATTTTGGTGGTAATGATGCTACTACATGGAGTAATGGGCACCATGATCAACCTCAAAAATAATGGCTTTGAAGACATTGTTATTGCTATCAATCCAACAATACCTGAAGATGACAAAATTATTACCAACATAAAGGTATGATAATTAGATATTTTGGAATATATTAATTTTATAATACATTAAGAATTCTCCTAGATATATTTTTCCTCAATCTATTTGCCTTTTGTAAATAATGAGGTAAATTTCAAGGTGTGTGTGTGTGTGTTTGTTATGATGGACAGCTCCCTGTGTCAAGGGACTGGGCAATTCAAGACCAATTTGAAGATAAGAAAAGAGACCTTTTTTGATAGGAAGGAGACTGAATAGGTACAAATCTCAACTAATAAACAAACTTTCTAACTAAAATATACCAGTATTTGTTTAAATTGTAGCTATTCCTGTATTTTATTAGTGATCATATAAATTGATTCTGTCTAATATTTTATTTATTTAATTGTATCCTGCCATTATAGCTCAGGACAATGAACATAGTCAACTCACTGTCCGTCTCCTATTTTCCCCATAACTCTGTAAGGTGTGCTGGTCTGAGAAAAAGTGATTTCATTGGTCGTCCGATTAGTTTTATACCTAAGCCTGGAATCGCCAACCTTGGCTTTAAGACTTGTGGATTTCAACTCCCAGAATTGAAGTTGAACTCTGGGAGTTGAAGTCCACAAGTTTTAAAGTTGCCATGGTTGGAGACCCCTGGCCTAAGGGCACAGAACTCAGAGTTTCCTGGTGTTCAGCTTGGAGCCTTTTGTCTTTTTGTAATGTTTTCTTCTATTTGGTGATGTGTAGATGTATCCCCTGCTTTCACTATCAAGTTCCACCATTCATGTTTATGAAAATCCAAAGAAATCCATAACCCAACCCAACCCATAACTTGATTGCTAAGGATTAAGATGCTGTCCTTTATCAAATGAACTTTGTGTTCCATTCCATGTTCAGATGAAGCTAATTGTTAACTACTTACCCTCCTTTACCTCTTTGAAGGTAAAGGTTCATCAATATGGCCAATGAATCTGTCCACCAAAATTCACTACATTAGAAAGTTATAAAAAGTGAGGGAAATGTGTACAAAAAAGGTGAAAGAAAAGTATTTTTGATATATTAAACAAGATTGTGAGCTTTAGCAAGATGTTTTCACAGTTTAGGAATTTCATAGTTTTATTTTTAATGAAACTTATTCACACTTAAAGGTAAAACATTTAATTGTTTTTTAATTTCTCAATATGCAGTAGCAGATAATGAATGTTGAGATTTTGTTAAGTGTTCAAGAAAAAAATGAATATAGAAAGAACAGAAAAAGACACAAGAACACAATTTGTGATTTTCAGATTCTGGGAAATTGAGCTATAGGTAGAATTATCTGACCTTTCAAATTTTTTTGAGACTGCATGTGAAACCCCAAATAAATACCAGATCACATGAGAATGCTAAGTGGAACAAAATAAACGCAGTGTACATAACCCTAGGCAGTAACTATTGACAGATCCACAACAACGTAAATATATTTGTATTTTGTGTTCCTATTAGGATATGGTTAAAGAAGCATCCAATTATCTCATCGACGCTACAGAATGGAGATTTTACTTTAAGTCTGTAAAAATTATAATTCCATTGACATGGACAAAAAAACCAGAGTATAAAAGATTAATAAGAGAATCCTATGCAAAAGTAAGTGAGAATGTTCTTCAAAAATACAGTATGTAATATTTTAAGAGACAGAAACTATATTATATAGCTATAGGTCTCTGAATTTGTCTTTATAACTCAATTGTCTTCTCAATTTGCAGTTGCTTTTAAGAATCCTACCAAGAGAGTCTGAAAGAGCTGGATAGTTTAATCTTCAGAAAAAATAATTTGAGATAGAATATAAGATATTAAAAAGGTGACAAATTTAGAAGATAAAGAGTTTTTCACTCACTCTTTTCCTCATTCCAGAGGTCTGGACAGAGAATAATAAATTTACATTATACAAAGACAGATTCTGAACTAATCATTACCAAAAAAAATATAATAACAGTTTAACTATGATGATTTTTGCACTGAGTAAGTGGTTAATAGCCTAAAAATGCACTTCGAAATGTACAGTTTAAAGATACTTGAACTATGACATTCACAAGCAGGGTTGGGCTGCCGCCAGTTTGAACCGGATCGCCCAAATAGGTTATTCTGATTCTGTGCAGTTTGGAGAACCAGCAAATTGGACCACTGGATATCTATGCCCCTGCCTGTTTTGGGGGGGTTTTTTGGGGGGGGGCATTTTAGGGCGCTTTTCAGGCTGTTTTTAGACTAAAACTTGCCTGGAAAATTGCCTGAAAACAGCCTGAAAAACAGCCTGAAAACAGACCAAAACAGCTGGCTTCAAGGGGAGAGAAGCTTGATCAGGCAGATCCAGACTGACTCTCTCTCTCTCTCTCTCTCTCTCTCTCTCTCTCTCTCTCTCTCTCTCTCTCTCACACACACACACACACACACACACACACACAGGGGGGTGGGGGCATTGAATTCCTTCTCCAACTCTGCCTGCTCCATACAGGTACCACCCACACAAATGACATAGAGTTGGCCACGCCCACTCAGTCATGCACACACAGCTATGCCCATCTAGCCACGCCCATCCAGCCAATCTTTAGGGTAGAGAACTGGTTGATTACAGGGATTATAAATCTAAACTCTATGTTTATAGAAAATTCACAATTGAATCAACCTCAACCTACACGATGACTGAACGCTTTGCGCATGCACAGATGGTAAAAGAACCCAAATGGTGGTGGGTGGGCAAAGCCTGTCACTGCAATCGCTTCCAGCTATATAATGACTGGCAGGCATGCCTGAACTGGGAACATTTCACCCCTGATATAAATAGACCCAAAGAATCACTTTTGGATTTAGCAGATCTTTGGAAATAATAGATATATCTTCCCTGATTTATATCACTTATATAATGAAATAATTAAAGATATGGTGTAATTTTCAACATATATATAGTAACAACATTATAGAAACTGACACAGATAATATAATTTATTTTACTTCTATAAGTAATATATGATTAAGGTGAAATTAGCATAAATTTAGGGGACGTGGTGGCTCAGATGCTGAGCTTGTCAATCAGAAAGGTTGGCAGTTCAGAGGTTTGAATCCCTAACGGAGTAAACTGCTTTTGATCATGCTTTCGAGTTCTTGGAGAGGAGCAGCATAAAAATCTAATAAATTATTATAAATTATTATTATTTCAAAGTGCCAGCCCAACAGTTTGAAAGCATGTAAAATGGCACTTTGGTGGGAAGATAACAGCATTCCTTACGCTTTCGGTGTTTAGTCATTCTGGCCACATGACCATGGAGACGTCTTCAGACAGCGCTAGCTCTTCAGCTTAGAAACTGAGATTACCCTCCAAAGTTGGGAACAACTAGCACATATGTGCAAGGAAACCTTTATCTTTACCATAAATTTATCTGAACTATTTGGGATGTAACAGAATTGCCTGTTATTTTCAGGTGGAGATGATATCTAGATGATAATTTTACTGAATCATTTTCAAGTCTGCTAAAAAATAGTCCCCTCAATTAATGTTTTAGAGTAATTGGTTTCTTGTGATGTGAAGGTATTTCCTACAGTCTAACAAAATGATACAGTATTGCAAAGATGTTGCTGATATTGCTGAAGAATAACTGTTCACATCCCTAAATATTTCCCCTGCTAATTGTTCTGCAAGGAATTATGGGAGACAATAGTTCCCCATCTCTGCTATGCATTTAAATGAATTATAGACACTCTTAATGTGAGTAAATCATATGAATATCAGACAAACCATTCATTATTATGGTGATCCAAGTTTCAGATGCAGTGAGAGCTAAGTTTGACTGCTTCCATGCCTATTTCTCTATTAAGTACCAAAAAAGATGTATTCATTATAGGTAATTTCAAAGCTAAAGAATACTGAATAGCGAATGCAATAAATAAAAAAATATATAATGAATTTCTAAGGGGTGGTTTAAAATCAAGGATAAGTTTATATTAGCAAAAGATTAGCTACTTTTTCTTCAGTGATCTTTAAAATATGCCCATTATTATTTTATTTTAGGCTGACATCATAGTAGCTGATCCTAACTTGAAATCTGGGTATGATCCTTATACCCTGCAGTTTGGAGGTTGTGGGATACCAGGAAGATATATTCATTTCACGCCAACATTTCTGACAAATGAAAATTTGCATAATGTTTATGGACCTCGAGGTAATATATAATTAGGCTTTTTATTTTCATTCTTACTAATGAAAACTTCAACAGGCAGGGACTGAGCAATAACCAACAAAATAAGAAAGTTCATGTTGGTTGCTTCTTTTAAAAGGGTCAAAACTAGGAGTGAAATGCTCCCAGTTCAGGCATGCCGATCTCTGGAGTGGCAGAGGGTCGGAATATTCCAGTGTTGCTGGGGAGAGGCAGATAAGGCGGGAGCCACAGAACTAGCCATTCCAGGGGAACAAGAGATCGCTGCTTAATAACGATCCCTCGTTCCAGTTCTGTGACCTCAACCCAAGATACTGGTGATGAGTGTAACTCTGGCCCTGGGCTCAGGCTGCTGCTACTCAATGCCAGGTCAGTGGTAAATAAAGCTTTCCTCATCCGGGATTTGATCCTGGATGAGGAGGCCAACCTGGCATGTGTAACTGAAACCTGGCTGGGCCCAGAGGGAGGAGTTCCTCTCTCTGAAATTTGCCCAGCTGGGTTTCAGATATGGCATCAGCCTCGACCTCAGGGAAGAGGGGGAGGAGTGGCTATTATAGCCAGGGAGAGCCTTTGCCTGCGTAGACTCATTGCTCCAGAGATTGCGGGATGTGAGTCCCTCCTAATGAAGTTGGACTTGGGGGTTCAGATGGGCTTGTTGCTCACGTACCTGCCTCCCAGCTGCGTGTCAACAGCCCTGCCTGTGCTGCTCGAGGTAGCCGGGTTGGGGGTGGGATTCCCCAGACTCATTGTCTTGGGGGATTTTAACCTACTGTCACTCGGCGAAACCTCTGGATTAGCACAGGAATTCATGGCCACCATGACAGCCATGGACCTGACTCAAGTAGTGCAGGGTCCAACTCATGAGGGGGGGGGGGACGCACCCGACATGGTATTCCTCTCTGAGCAATTGAGTAATGGTCTGACATTAAGGGGCTTAGAAGTGTTGCCTTTGTCATGGTCAGACCATTTTCTACTGCGGCTTGACTTCCTAACTCCAATCCTTCCCCGCAGGAAGGTGGAACCGATTAGGCAGTTCCGCCCCAGATACCTGATGGACCCAGAGGGCTTTTAGAAGGCGCTTGGGGTTATTCCAGAGGCACTCATCCACAGTTCGGCGGAGTCTCTTGCTGAGGCTTGGAACAAAGCTGCAGCGGAGACTCTTGACCAGATTGCGCCGTTGCGACCTCTCCGCGGCGCTAGACCCCGTAGAGCTCCATTTTTCAACGAGGAGCTCCGAGAGTTGAAATGCCAGAACAGACGTCTAGAGAAGCGATGGAGGAAGAGTAAGCCCAAATCCGATTGAACACTTGTAAGAGCTTTTATTAAGACTTACAAAGTGGCACTCAAGGCGGCAAGATGCACATATCATGCCGCCTTGATTGCATCAGTGGAATCCCGCCCGGCCACTTGTTTCGGGTGACCCGCTCTCTCCTTAACCAGGGGGGAGTTGGGGAGCCCTTACAGAGTAGTGCCGAGGATTTTAACACGTTTTTCGCTGATAAAATCGCTCAGATCCGGGCGGACCTCGACTCCAATTGGATAACAGAGTCGACTGACAATGAGTCAGTCGAGGTGACTAGGGCCCGTACTTGTCCACCTGTCTGGGAAGAGTTTGATCTGGTGACACCTGATGAAGTGGACAAGGCCATTGGAGCTGTGAGTTCCGCCACCTGTTTACTGGATCCGTGTCCCTCCTGGCTGGTCTCTGCCAGCAGGGAGGTGACACAGAGCTGGGTCCAGGAGATTGTTAACGCTTCTTTGGGGAGGGGGTCCTTTCTGGCTCCCTACAAGGAGGCACTTGTGCATCCCCTCCTCAAGAAGCCTTCCCTGGACCCAGCCATTCTTAACAACTATCGGCCAGTCTCCAACCTTTATGGGGAAGGTTGTTGAGAAGGTGGTGGCACTCCAACGGTCCTTGAAAGAAGCCGATTATTTAGGCCCTCAGCAGTCAGGATTCAGACCCAGCTACAGCATGGAAACTGCTTTGGTTGCGTTGATGGATGATCTCTGGCGGGCCTGGGACAGGGGTTTATCCTCTGTCCTGGTGCTTCTTGATCTCTCAGCAGCTTTCAATACCATCGACCATGGTATCCTTCTGCACCGGCTGGAGGAGTTGGGAGTGGGAGGCACTGTTCTTCAGTGGTTCTCCTTCTACCTCTCCGGTTGGTCGCAGTCGGTGTTAGTGGGGGGTCAGAGGTCGACTTCAAGGTCCACCCCATGTCCAGTCAACAAAGCAGTGGAAGTGATGTGCCGGTGTCTGGAGGCTGCTGGGGTATGGATGGGTGTCAGCAGACTCAAACTCAACCCCGATAAGACGGAGTGGCTGTGGGTTCTGCCTCCCAAGGACAATTCCATCTGTCCGTCCATAACCCTCTGTAACCAACTCCCCCCGGATATCAGAGTTGCCCCCACCCTCCTTGTCTTTCGTAAGCTTCTTAAAACCCACCTCTGTCATCAGGCATGGGGGAATTGAGACATTCCCTTCCCCCTAGGTTTATAAAATTTATGCATGGTATGTCTATATGTATGATTGGCTCATTAAATTGGGTTTTTTAAAATTACTTTTAATATTAGATTTGTTTACATTGTCTTTTTACTGTTGTTAGCTGCCCCAAGTCTGCGGAGAGGGGCGGCATACAAATCTAATTAATAAATAAACAAACAAACAAACAAACCCTTGGGGGTGATTATTGACGCCCTCAGAGAGGATCCGCAACTTGGGCGTCCTCCTCGATCCACAGCTCACATTAGAGAACCATCTTTCAGCTGTGCTGAGGGGGACATTTGCCCAGGTCTGCCTGGTGCACCAGTTGCGGCCCTATCTGGACGGGGACTCACTGCTCACAGTCACTCATGCCCTCATCACCTCAAGATTCGACTACTGTAATGCTCTCTACATGGGGCCAGTGTTCCCTCTAATTTTTTGGGGGGGTGGGCGGAAAAGTATAGTGTCTGAGCGGCAGTCCCTTCGGGACTTGGCAGCACAGAAATAATAAACAAACAAACAAAGAAAAAACCCACCCTGTTTTGCCTCAGAGAATTTCAAAATAAAATACTGTACTGTGTGTCTATAACAGTGAGCTCATAATAGGGCAACTCTATCGATATCAAAATGCCACTTAAATAGTTGAGCTAGTTTCAAACTAGATTTTTATTTTCTTTCTCTCTTCCTTACTCCCATTCTTTTTCTTTTCCTTCCTCTCTTTTTTCTATCTGTTTCTCTCTCTTCCTCTCTTCCTCTCTCTCTCCTTCCCTCTCACTCTTTCCCTCTCGGCTTCTGGGCAGGTTTGGAAAACTCTGAGTTGATGATGATTTTTAAGTGAGCGATTGCTCACTGCTCAGCTTAGAAGGAACTATGCATGGGGCTACCTCTGAAAAGTGTTTGGAAACTTCAGATCGTGCAGAATGCAGCTGCAAGAGCAATCATGGGCTTCCCTAGGTATGCCTATGTTGCACCAACACTCCGCAGTCTGCATTGGTTGCCGATCAATTTCTGGTCACAATTCAAAGTGTTGGTTATGACCTATAAAGCCCTTCATGGCATCGGAGCAGAATATCTCCGGGACCGCCTTCTGCCGCACGAATCACAGCGACCGATTATGTCCCACAGAGTGGGCCTTCTCCGGGTCCCGTCGACTAAACAATGTCATCTGGCGGGTCCTAGGGGAAGAGCCTTCTCTGTGGCGGCCCCGACTCTCTGGAACCAGCTCTCCCCAGAGATTAGAACTGCCCCCACCCTCCCCGCCTTCCGTAAACTCCTTAAAACTCACCTCTGCCATCAGGCATGGGGGAATTGAGGCATTTCCCCCCCTTTCCCCCGGGCCTATAACATTTATGTATGGTATGTCTGTGTGTATGTCTGGTTTAATAATGGGGTTTTAAAATGTTTTTTAAATTTATTAGATTTGTCACGAATTGTTTAATTGTATGCTGTGAGCCGCCCCAAGTCTACAGAGAGGAGCGGCATACAAATCTAATAAATAAAAAAATAAATAAAATAAATGCCTGCTGGTGGTTGAAGAGTCGGTAACGATGGCAATGTGAGGCTTCGCCCGGATGCTGCCATTTGGGTTCTTTTACCCTCTGTGCATGCGCAGAACGCTTAGTGCATGTGCACAGGGTAAAAAAACCCAAATGGGGACATCTGGGCGGGTGGGCAAAATTTCCTGTTGCCGTCGCTATCGGGTCTCTGACCACTGGCAGGCATTCCCGAACTGGGAGCATTTCACCCCTGTTCAAAACTCAAACAAAAGTTTAACAAGTCTTCAGCTTGAAGCTACCATACCCTGGGTTTATTCGAAGGATGGCTAGATTCAAAACATGTCTGTGTATCTGCATATTTAGCGATAGAATAGAAAAGGCAGTTTCAATTTTGTGCAGCAAGTCATCTATGCTATACTTAATGAATTTGGGGTTGCACAGAGACTTAAATGCAGCTTCCCTTCCAAAAACTTTCTTAATGGAATCATAATTAAATACCCACTTATAATGACATGCCCACAGTTCCAACAGCATTTAAACATATACACATAATACCAACTTTTTACTGACTATTGTAAACGTAAATTATTGTGTTACAATTCAGATGTTTTACTTTTTTTCTTACAGGTAGAGTCTTTGTCCATGAATGGGCTCATCTCAGATGGGGTGTCTTTGATGAATATAATTATGATGCTCCTTTCTATGTTAATAAGGAAAAGAAAGTGGAGGCAACAAGGTATCGTCCTAGGCTTAAATTAAACTGATAGGCTACAGTGACTAGATTTTAGTACTTCATCACTTTTCTATCTACTTGCCTCTAGATCAGGGATCCAAATATTATCCAAACAATAATTATTGTCCCTCTCCTGGTTTGTTAATTGTATATCCCTTTCAATTATTAAGTTATTAAGACAATAGTTTCTTTTGTATATCCAGTGTGATATCTTTTTCCATATCATGGGCAGTTTTGTTTATAAATAATTAAAAAAAAACTTATTTCAAAATTATCTGGGCTCTTAGTCCATTTGTTTTGCTGTTTCTTCAAAAACACTTTTTAAAAAATAGTTCCTAAAGTTATTTAAAGATTTTCTATGAAATGCACTTAGCAAATGATTAGAAAAGGAAGGATGCAAACTTAATCCACTGTGATTTGAGCAAGATGGCTACCCCCTATTTTCCCAGAATTCCTCCAAGGATTTTCATCTTGGGAGGGCCAGATGTCTGAACCATTGGTGGGTGATTTCTTGTCTATAGAAGAATTTTTGAAGAGTTAGTCTATTCACGGATTTTCATTCCAGCATGGTGGCCAGCTCTGCTTTTCTTGAAGCCATCTTCAGATCTCCATTTCTTCCCTAGAAGTCTCTAGAAGTCCCTCCAATATCAATGTTCAAAATTACCCTTTTTCAAAGTTCAAGCTTGCAAAATATAAACATCTGCTGACTTGGAAGGGAGACTAATAATCACTCAAGCTTTAGGCTAAGCTGGGAACTTGAAAAACATCCTTGGACAAGGCAACAGCAAACCACTTGAGTTCTCTTATGCAGAGAAAAGGAAATGAATGTACCCCGAAAGTTATTAGAAGTCAAGCTCAACATGAAACAAAATTTCATTTTTCATACTGATGCCATAATTTTTCATTTGCAAATTATGTACATTTTTATTATATCATTTAGATGTTCAGCTAGTGTCACCGGTATTTACATATTTCCAACTGGACCAGGACAACACAGAGATTGCGCATTCCTGGAGGGCACTCAGAAGTATGAACCGGGATGTCAATTTGTAGCAGATAAATCCCAAAACACTCCAGTGTCTATGATGTATATGCAAAGTCTGCCTTCTGTAAGTATAATTAATGTAAAGCATTTAAGTCGATCCGATATTTGTCATCCTGATGAATTATTATTTTTATATTTTTAGGTTACTACATTCTGTAATAAAAGCAATCATAATATCGAAGCACCAAATCTCCAAAACAAATTCTGTAACTATAGAAGCACATGGGAAGTAATTATGAATTCCACTGACTTCAAGTCTTCATCTATAATGAATACTTCTCCACCTGAACCCATTTTCACCTTGATGCAAACGCGTGACAGAGTTGTCTGTTTAGTGCTTGATGTCTCTGGAAGCATGGGAGATGTAAGTGTAGCGTTAGAAGATTCTTTTAACAAAAAACTTCAAAATGATTGTTTTATAGGAATGCTGGGTTAGCTCTTAATTAATTACTGATATTTAACCACTTCTAATTAATATACACTTTTTTGTAAATATTAGCATTTTTGAAACTGTAGTAAATTATAGTTGCTTAATTATTATGAAAAAGGGGAAAGTTATCCAAGAGGATAGATATGATCCAAGATGTTATACAGGCCTTAGAAGCAGAGCTTTGTATGACAGAGGGAAGATATCTATGCTGTATCCACGCATCTGATTTGTTATGCCCTCTTCCTGTCCTGATCTACTACCCTAAAAGCCTCAAAGCACACACTTAGTGTCCAGTTGGAAAGGGTTTGTGGTGTAGTGCTGTCCATAAAGCAGTATAGAACATAGAACTTTGCAACCTTTCAATGATTGGTCATTCCCCAAGTGAAAGCTCATCTTCACCAACATCATCCACTATCTGAGAAAACTCCAGTTGGCACATGCAATTCTCTGGGGGTTACTCCATCACTGCATTTTCTTTTTTCTTAATGTACCACTGTCAAACTACACTTTGAAAGGTAACTCTGGGTCAACCTTTGACCACTCGATCATTAAGATAGCAACAAGTTAAGTTTTTTATTCTTTTTGCACCACCATTGCATTTTTTGCTTCTGTTCTGGATAGGGATTTTTGGAGAGTAGAAGTTTAAGAAAGACATTTAGGTGTGGGGAATCAGCATGGAAGTTGAAAACTACCTTACGAAGATTATTTGAGGGCAGGAAGTGAAGAGCTGGCTTCCTTAGGAACAGCAATTACTAAAAAGGGAATTCCCTCTGATATACGTCAGAGAAGTACAGGCAGTCCTCAATTTATAACTAACATTGACTTCAAAATCTCTGTTGTTAAGTGAGACATTTGTTGAGTTTTGCCCCATTTATGACCTTTCTTGCCACTTTCTTGTTAAATGAATCACTGCCAGTAGAAAAGTTAGTAATCCAATTATTAAGTAAATCTGGCTTCTCCATTGACTTTGCTTATCAGAAGGTCACAAAAGTGGATCACATGATCCATGGGATACAGCAAAGGTCATAATATGAGCCAGTTGCCAACGATCTGAATGTTGATCACATGATAAGAGGAGGCTATATAGGTTATAACTCAGAAAAATGGTCATGTCACATTTTTCAGTGCCGTTGTAGTTTTGAAAAGTCACTGAATGAAATGTTGTATGTCAACAACTACCTATGCAAAGGTCAAGTCCCCTCTGCTTTAAGCCAAGGAAGCCATACTCAATTTCATAATTTCATACTTTCTTATCCAGTTAATCACCAGCAGGTGGGGGTTGCCGATCCTGCTGCTCCCGGTGCGCTGCACGCTCAGCTTCAGGTGTCTGCCGTGTGCATATGCATGTCCCAGTGAAATTTTGTTTCTGCACATGCACAGGAAGCAAAATTTGGAAGGAGACACACACACCATATTTACAAAATCAATAAAAATATATTTTAAAAAAACACGAGAGATTTCTGCATATGCACAGAAGCAAAAAATCGCTGAAATCTCGTGTGTGCATGCGTCCCCTCACGGGATTTTGCTTCCTGTGCATGCACAGAAGCAAAATCTCACTGGGACACACGGAGATCCATGCCAGACACCCAAAGCTGCACGCGCAGCTCCAGTTTTACTACAGGTGCGGCGTCCCTTTCCATTCCGGTAGGAACCTGCTACTGATCACCAGTTGACCAATTCATTTTAAAATAGGAAAAAAACACAGGGGAGCCAGAGGAGGCGGTCTGTCCCAAATAGCATAAATGTTTAATTACAGATTTTGAACAAGCAGTTGGAACTTTGAGATCAGGGTTGGATGGAGGCCAGCTGTTTCTGCTTTTAAATCAATTTGGCCAAAAGAAAGGCATTTGAAATGATTGTTCAGGCAATATTGACAACTTTATCCTTCTTCCTCATCTTCCATCCCTTTTTCTTTCTATGCAGTATGATCGCATTGGTCGTCTCAACCAAGCTGCAAAATTGTTCCTCTTACAAATTATTGAAATTGGTTCCTGGGTTGGAATTGTAACATTTCATAGCTCTGCCACCATTACGTCTTACTTGCAACAGATTGACAGTGACGATGTACGGCAGAGTCTTGTGAAATATTTGCCTATTTCAGCTAATGGAGGGACTAATATTTGTGCTGGAGTGCGTCAAGGATTTCAGGTAAAAAAAAAAAGATACTCCCATTACTTGTATTTCTCTCCCCCCCCCCCCCCCCGACATATATTATATAGTGAGCTCGTGCAGGTATTTTAAGACAAACACAAAGCAATTATAACATCCAATCATTTTCAGCCTCATAAAGCTGTGTTGGCAATATTCATAGGTACCAGAGCTTTAATGGATGTCTACCATTAGCAAATGCACAGGTACATTTTAAAATGACAAATCTCATGATCACAGTGTTCTTTTAAGGAGATCTGGTGGCATTTTGATCATTTAAAAAAAATTAAATTGCAGTTATTACATTTATTTTGGGGGTATATCCTGGGCAACATCCAATGGAATTCATGCCCAAATAAGATCCATCATCGCCTATCAGTGGGGAAAATGAGTGGCAAAAGGATGCCATTCTATCCAGTGGGAGCTTTTCTTCCTAATTATTTTAAAAAAACAATTAAAAGTAGAATTGCCATATTTGTTTTTGAGAGAGAGAACTAGCATTGAAATTCTTGTTGACTGGGCTAGCCTGCAGGCCAGTTTCTGACATGATTCATTTTGAAGTACTTCTTACAGTGGAGTTTCAAAAGTTGAAAATAACAGAATGGCGTTTATAACCGCCCCGTGTACTCAATTCATATTTAGTGGTATACTACAGGTAGCCTTCAACTTATGGCCACATTTCTGTTGTAAGTAAGACAATTGTTAAGTGTGTCATGCCCAATTGTACAACTTGTTTGCCATAGTTTTAAGCAAATCACTGGAATTAGGTGAATTATTAGGTTGTTAATTGAATTTGGTTTCCCCCATTGACGTTGATTGTCAGACGCCAGCTGCAAAGACCTCAAATGTATGCTGGTGGCCAAGTGCCTGAATTTTGTTCACTTGACTGTGGGGATGCCATAATGGTTATAAGTGTGATAGGGTTTTTTGGTGCTGTTTTTTGGTGCTTCAAACAGTCACTAAAAATGCTTATACGTTGAGGGCCACCTGTAGAAAGAACTTTTTCTATAAAGAAAAGAAGAGGAACATGCCTTCAAATGCAGATGTTATAAACAATATCCCATAAAGCAGTCTATAAGAAATGGAAGATGAAAATGTGAAGCCATCTCAACCTTAATGTTGATAAATTTGTTTGTTTGTGTGTTTATTTATTTGTTTGTTTGTTTGTTTATTTATTTATTTGACTTCTTTGCCGCCCAATCCCGAAGGACCTAGCTTAAGATGACCTCATTAATCATGACATAAAATGTATGCCATGTGTTAGAATAACAGCCCCCAATCTTTGGTGGCACCAGGGACTGTTCTGTGGAATGAGGTTTTTCTGCAGATGGGAGAAATGATCCAGTGCTGGTCAAGGGACTGGGAGCTAGAAAGTACAGGAATGATTATAATATTGTAGGAAGATTCATCAAGGGATGTGGTAGGAGTATTTGTAGTTTCAAAATTATGTTACTTTTTTTCAAGGTGTATTTCACACGAATCTAGGATCTTAGTGTTGCTCTGCTTGGAACAGATTAATGGAGATGGGACTGAAGGAAAGAGAAAACAAAATAAAGAAACAGAATAACAAAATAGGAAAAAGTTTTCCTTAATCTGCTTGGTGATGTATTGAATATGGCAGGTTGGAGTTTTTTGCAATGATACTAGTTCTGCAATAGTGGCATCCATGGCAACAGGCTGCATGTGTGTGTTTGTCAATATTATACATGTTATATATTGTCTTGGTTCTAAGGCCAATTGAACAGGTAGAGGAAAAACAGTGAAAGATAACAATTAATACCACATTATTCCACTGAGATTTATAATATCATTTCTCCTTCTTTTGTACTGTCTCTCTCACAGGGGTGGGTTCCTACTGGTGTGGTCTGGTGCACCGCTCCGGTAGTGGCCCGCTGATTGTGCAATTTTGTCGTGACGGCTCCAGTCTGTCTTTGCTGCTGCGTGCGCAGCAGCATCTTTCCCCCCCTAATTTTCTGCAATTTTTGTTTCTCTGTGCATGCACAAAAGGAAAATTATCCCTCTGCACATGCACAAAAGCAAAATTGCGCTGGGATGCACGAGAGCACAAAACGTTGCAATGCGCATGCAGTGCACCGGGAGGAAACGGTAAGAGGAACCCACCCGTGCTCTGTCTCCTCTATATCTGACTTTATAAGAACATAGGAAGGACCTAGTCTGGCTTTTATTACATACTATAGGTAATTATTCCTAAGGAATACAGTACTACTTTATGGTAGTTGGGGAAATGTGCTGCAATTTTTATTACAAATTATTTATATAATTATTCTATGAATTTTATTCAACTTCTTCATTTTAAAGAGCATTCTGTGAGTTTTGTACTGCATTTCCTGGTCTGCTAATATTTTATTTTATTTATTTTTTAATACAGGTGATTAGATCAAGAGATGGAAGTACCGAAGGGGGTGAAATTGTGCTCTTGACAGATGGAGAAGACAGCGGAATGCGATCTTGCTTTACTGAAATTGAAAGGAGTGGATCAATAATTCACACCATTGCTTTGGGTCCAAATGCTGCAGACGAGCTAAAAAACCTCTCAATCATGACAGGTAAAGTAAACTACCGGTATATACTTTGAACAGCTTCCAGTGTTATGCAATAACAAATGGTGATTCAGAAAATGTGATCTTCATAGTCACAAGGGAATAGTCATCTTACTCAAACCATGATTGGTGCCTTCTAAAAGACGCTCAGTTCACATTTTCTTTTTGGAAATTGCTTGTTGACTGCTTTCCTGCTATTGGGAACCTTTGGATAGATGGCTTTATAACACTGTATGAATTTCCTTCAATCTTCAGTTAAAAAAAATATTTAATTATAATTTTAATGGTTTATTTTTTTTATTTTGGAATAAACAATAAAAGTTACAAATAGACTAAAAGTCCATATAACTTTGAAGTAAGATTTTGAAATTAGAGATAAGAATATTCAATGGGGAAATGCTTTTGTTTTGAATTCTATTTGCAAAAAGAACCCAACCATCATGGGCTGAGACTTGGAAGATTGGATATTAGAGGAAACCATTATTACACTTAAAAGAGGAGAAAATTTGACATTAATTTAGAATGATTTTTTTTGTAATATTGGACATATTGAAGAATATTTTTTATTTGCCTCTATGTATAGACACTGTTCCAAAGATATGAAAGAGGAACAAGTTTTAACTGACAAGATTGAGACTGAATTGAAAAGGGATTAAAAATGACAGACCGCAAGAATGATATTGAAAAAGATATTCCACTGGACACAAAAAAAACCAGTTGATGTCTTAATAATTAAAATGGAGAAATTACAAACCAAGAGAATGACCTGGATAATTTTCCTATATTGGATTTACAAAAGAGGCTTGTTAAAGCCTTGAACAATTTTGTAAGAAGGGATAAAAACTAAAAAGAAATCAAGCACTAGAACCATGATGGTGAAACTATGGCACACATTGTCTGCCAGAGGTGGCATGCAGAACTGTCTCTGTAAGCATGCACACCATCACCAGCTGCTCTTCTGGTTTCTGGGGCATGCATGCACACCATCCAGCTGGTCTTTGCACATGCTGGAGCATCAGAAATCCAAAGACCAGCTGGCTGGTATGCATGTACACTGGGCAGCTCTTCTTTAGGTTTCCAGGGCTCTGGTGCATATGTCTGCACATATTCCAGTTTGGGCACTCAGTGCCGACAAAGTTCACCATCATGCACGTAGAACACGATTTGAAGATCAGATCAAGACTTAGAATTGAAAGGAAGGAATATAAAGTTTATTTATTTGAACAAGGTAAGAAGCGATATGTTTTTATTTCTAGTAATTCCCTAGTGAACTTTTCTGATCAAGACTGAATGAGAAATCTTCAAGGATTTGTTTATAAATAAAAGATTGAATAGAGGAAGGAGGGATTATTTGTTGTATTTTAAGAGGCAGCAATACATTACTAAAATTGTTTCTATTTTTGATGAAGGGGGAGGTAATTTCTTCATATATACTGGTATATCCTTTTTATTTATTATAGCCTTAATTTTTGCTTTCTGTTTTTCCATTTTGCACTTTCTTTTTTTTTCTTTTCATTCTTTTATTTGTTTTAGTTTGTGTTAGTTTTTATTTTTTTTATTGCAACTATTAATAAAGTTCTTTTTTTCTTACAAAAATGGGATGATCTGCAAATAACAATTGGATTGTTGTTGGTCCTGCATTGCTGAACCTAATGTAAATATTTATTATTTATTTATTAATTGGACTTTTATGCCGCCCTTCTCCAAGGACTCGGGGCGGCTTACAACATATAAATATTGATCCAGCATTAGGCACAATGCAAATATTTTAGTAAATCCCATTGATTATCTCAATCTTAATTTAGGTGGATTACAATTTGCTGCATTTGATAAGTTGGATCCCAATGGCCTCATGGATGTTTTCAGTGGAATTTCATCAGAAAGTGGAAATATTTATCATCAGGCAATTCAGGTATTTGAAAGCTATTTATTTATTTTTAAATGCATATATGACTCTCAACAACACTGGATGATTAGTAGCTAGTAGGATTTATACTTTCTCAAACCTCAAGTTCCTTTGAATGCTTTGCAAATGGAAGCTACCGTATTTCTATCAGTCTGTTGATGGCTAATTTGTCAAATGTGCCATGCTTCTAAAAATTATCTTGCATACTTACACTTGGCTTGATCTTAAACATTTACATATTCCCAGTTGAATTTGTGATTTAATTTCTCTGTGTCTTGTGAAATTAAAGACATTTTATCATGTCTAGTGATTGCCAATTAACATTCATTGATGCTTTCTGACAATCTTTTTCATGGTGATTTTCATAGACTTTATATTGTCTGTTGTAAATTACTCCTGTTTTTCATGTTTGGCTACTAATTGTTGGATTTGTTTAGGATGATTTGGGATTCTTTTGTTAGTTTTTAGGCTAACAAAACCATGATATTTAGCATGTTCTTGGAAATTGTTCTGTCCCAGCGACGAGCCCCCCCCCCCCCGGGAAGTAGGCACACACACACTGATTTTTCAAGATTTAAGCATTTAATTCTACAATTTTTATGAGCAGTGAAGTTTGTTTTAAAAGTTTAGAAAATCAGGAAATAACTCGGTGCCAGCTGCTAATTAGCATTCCCACAACAGCCAGCATCCAAGCAGAAACCAAATCAAACAGACTCATTTCTTTGATCGCACAGATCTCATTCACAGACTTACTCTGAGTTGGCAGAAAGCCCGGAGATAATTAGTCCAACTTGCCAGTTTGTAATTCATCATTGAAACAATAATATCCAAGAGAGAAATCTGAACAAACAGCTGTTCAGATTTCTTTCTATCTATCTATCTATCTATCTATCTATCTATCTATCTATCTATCTATCTATCTATCTATTTGATTTTAATGCCGCCATTCTCCTTAGACTCAGGGCGGCTTACAAAATGTTAGCAATAGCACTTTTTAATAGAGACAGCATATTGTCCCCACAATCTGGATCCTCATTTTACCCACCTCGGAAAAATGGAAGGCTGAGTCAACCTTGAGCCGGTGATGAGATTTGAACCGCTGACCTACAGATCTACAGTCAGCTTCAGTGGCTTGCAGTATAGCACTCTACCTGCTGCGCCACCCCGGCAGTAACCTTCCCCTGCTATGCACACTGTTAAGGAAAAATGATCAGAGTTACCCCCGAGTTATCAGGAACATGCTTTTTAGGAATGTGGGATTGCAGTAGAGATCCCGTAAATGATGAGTAATGATCCACTCACAAACAGATTAGTTAAAGAGTATAAAATAGTTTGCTTTTAGATAAATAGCACAGTCCAATTAAACAGTCAAAGTCATTCACATTTAGCCAGTCAATATCAAGAAGTACTATAATCTTACTAGCCTGGCTTTAACTTAAATATCAAACAAAGTTTACAGCTAACAAACACTTCAATACTTCCACAGAATAATAGAGTTTCACATAGAACTCCTTATAAGACACACAGTCAATCACAAATGAATCAGCATTTCAGAGCACTTCAGCCTCCAACTACAATATCTGGCTTCCTCTTATGGCAAACTTAAAACACCATAGCTAATCATAATACAGCAGTACATTTAAAGTTAAATTACTCAAATGTATACATAAGAACATAAGAAGAGCCATGCTGAATCAGGCCAAAACTCATCGAGTCCAGCATTCTGTGTCACACAGTGGCCCACCAATTGTTCATGGGGATCTTGAGCAGAAAGAGAAGGCAAGACCCTCTCTTTCCCTTGACCCCCAACAAGTGGTACTCAGGGGAATCCTGCCTTCCTCAACCAACATAGAGGAAGCACTTGGACATCCGTTTCAATAGCCATCTATATGTTTGGCATCCATGAATCTATCTAATCCTGCCTTGAAGCTATCAAGGCTGACAGCTGTCACAACCTCTTCTGGAAGTGAATTCCATAAACCAACAACCCTCTGGGTGAAGAAATATTTTCCTTGATTTGTCCTCACTTTCTAACCTATGAGCTTTAGGGAGTGCCCCTTGTCCTAGTATTGTGTGATAGAGAAAAGATTTTTTCTCTATCCACCTTTTCTATCCCATGCATGATTTTATACACTTTGATCAAGTCATTCCTTAAATTCCGTCTTTCAAGGCTGAAGAGACCAAGGCGTTGTAACCTGGTATCATAAGGGAGGTGCTCCATTTCCTTTATCATTCTTGTTGCCCTGTTTTGCACCTTTTCCAGTTCCATTATATCCTTCTTAAGGTGCGGTGTCCAGAACTGTACACAGTAC
This sequence comes from Erythrolamprus reginae, assembly GCF_031021105.1. NCBI lineage: Eukaryota > Metazoa > Chordata > Lepidosauria > Squamata > Dipsadidae > Erythrolamprus > Erythrolamprus reginae. The sequence continues at coordinate 128,661,622 of NC_091952.1, read as the reverse complement.
TCCAAGTGTGGTCTCACCATCGATTTGTACAGAGTCAATACAATGCTTGCTGATCTATTTTCGATTCCCTTCCTAATCATGCCAAGCATGGAATTTGCTTTTTTTACTGCTGCTGCGCACTAGGTTGACACAAACATAGATTGATGGCTTGTTTATATATTAATAACCTAACCATATGGACTTAGTCCTAACACACACCAAGCCACACCCACAGAACTGGCAGTAATTTTTTTTGAATCCCACCAAAAGCATTATGCTTATTGTTGTATGTATGTGAATGCAGGTATTTGTGCACTGCTGTATGTCAGTTGTTTCTACAGATAGTCCTCGAGTTATGACCACAATTTAACCCCAAATTTATGTTACTAAATAAGACAGTTGTAAACTGAATTTTGTTTCATTTTACAATCTTTCTTGCTATAGTTGTTATGAATCACTAAAGTTTAAGTTACTAACATGTTTGCTACATGAACCTTGCTTCCCCATTAACTTCACTTGTCAGGTCACAAAAACTAATCATATCACCCTAGGACACTGCAACTGTCATAAATATGAACTTGCTGCAAGTATCTGAATTTTGATACATGACCATGGGGATTCTGCAACAGTTATAAGGGTCATGAGTCCCTTTTTTCAATGCTGTTGTAATATCAAGCAGTCACTAAACCAAGTATTGTAAGTCGAGGACTGTAGACCATAATTTATTGTCGTAATAAAAATATTTAATTACCTATAAAAATTACAAAGATTGATTATAGAAATCCAGATAGATAGATATTATTTGTTCTAATATCTGGGAAAGATCGTGCTGTCAAGTGTTTGTTGCACTAGAAATATGCAACAATATCAGCATTTATTCTTTAACTTTTTATAGGTTTGTACTCCATGTTTTTAACTATGAATTTTAACTTAGATGAGATATGCCCAAAGTAATTAAATACAATTGATTACAATCACAGTATTTTCTTGCTGTATTATAATTTCCTCTTCTTTTTACTTGTAGCTTGAAAGTAAAAGTCAGAGTGTTAATGCCGGCAACTTTCTTAATGGTATTGTGTCCATCGATCACACTGTAGGAAATGACACTTTTTTTGTAATTACATGGAGTGAAACCTATTCTAAACCTGGAATTCTTCTGACGGATCCAAAAGGGAAAACATATAATCCTAATGATTTTATAGTTGACAATACCAACCTCAAAACTGCTCGACTTAAGATTAATGGGACTGCCGAGGTAAATATTTCAGCTTTCTTTCAACCAAGGAAGTTGCATTATCATTAAAGTTATCATTTTAACATTATTTTCAGCCCATAGGTACCTATTTCATAGGTGCAAGTGGTATACTAATAAAGTTTGGAATACCTTAAGCTAAATTAGTACAATTAGTTTATCTGCTGAGGTACCTATAAGACTGGTAGATGAGACACAGAAATAACGAAGACTCTAAAAGGAGTAGCCTGATGTTTCAGTTTTGTCTCGATGCAACAGTTAGCTGGTGCCATTAATTTGCCTATTCATTCCATTTTGGTAGGTGGGAGAAGTCATACTGGACTGGCAACATATTTCCACTGTAACATAAAACTTTAATTGTATTTAACTATGTTCATTGGAATTTTGGGATACTGCAATTACAGTACATGGAAGTTATTGGGTTGGTGAAGTTTTACTTAAAGGGACTTATAATATGGTCATACTTGGGCATCCCCATGATGGCATTTCATTAATCACAGTGTTCTGGCAAAAGCCTGCTCTCCTATAGACAGTGTTCAAATGATACATTGATATTGTTAATTGCAAGCAGTTCACCATAGTTAAATATTTCACACATACATTCTTCCATGTGAGACAATCATGAAATTATGGTACCTTACTTCATATGAAAGCCAATATGTGTACAACTATGTGCAAAAATGCTAAGGAATGATTTGTACAAAGCGTAGAACTAAAATGGAAGATTTTACAAGTGATCACGAATGAGCTTCTGTTGTCCAATTCCTTAAAATTCCTACATATACAAATGCCTATTTATTCTTAAGAAATCAACACTGCATTAAAATTGCCCAAACAATGCTGAGTGAATATTTAATAATATTTTACTTCCAAATCTTGATCTGCAGACCGGGGATTGGAGTTATACACTTTATAATACACATTCAACGGCTCAGATGCTATCAATCACAGTAACATCTCGAGCGGCATCTCTAACGGAACCTCCAGTAACTGTGAAGTCGTACTTAAGCAGTGATACAAATACTTTCCCCAATCCAATAATTATTTATGCAGAAGTCAGTCAAGATCTTTTGCCAGTGATTGGTGCGACTGTTACAGCCACAATTGAATCAAATTCTGCAAGTGAGAATTTAGAGCTTTTGGACACAGGTTCTGGTAAGTGTACTCGGAAGAATGTTGTATTATATATTTTTCAGGCGACCTCTCTACATAATATTCCAGAAGTAGTAACTTACTCACGTGGCCTCAGATAATTGTCCTACTACTGTTACTCTAATAGCCTGTCAAACTGGTGGCCCATGGACCAGATACAGCTTGCACAGGCCATGCCAACCTGGCTCTACAAAGGAAAAAAATGTCACAATAAAATCTGTCCTGCGATGCAATTGGGTTTGACACCTATGCTCTAAGTTCATAAATAGTGCTAATGATGGTAGCCTTCTAAATCACAAATACATATTTGTCCACTTTTATTGAGCTCCTGGAACCATTGCAGCTGCTTGCCTGGAGGGAAAATCAATTGTGTTGGATTAGATATGGAAAGCATATTGTGGCCAATGTCCTTTTGCTCTGCTCTCTTTCTTTTATATATTTTTTTATTTTTCTCTATATGAAAAACCTACACAGTATCATCTATACCTTAATATGTAACTACTATCGCTTAAGAACAGTAATACAAAAACCTAAGTTACATTCCAATTTTAATTTTATTATTCAATCTATCTCAATCTATCTCCACTCCCCTCTTTCTATCTCAGGTGGCTCTAATACCTACTTTCTTATAGCTTCTCTCCCCTTTCCTACAACCCTCTCCTCCTCCCCCCTCCTTCTCTCCCTCCCCTTCTACTCTTTCTCCTTTCTTCACCTTCCTACCTTCTTACATCCTCTCTCCCCTTTTTTACTAGCATCTCCTCTTCCTTCCTTCTTGCTTCTCTACATCCCTTTCTGCTCACTCTCCTTTCTCTCTTTCTTTCCTACTTCCTCATACACCCTCTAAATTCTTCCCTGAGTGGATAATTCTAATTACAAAACCTTTTAAAATTAGTTCTCTCCCCACTGAAAACATACATAGCCTATCATATACTTTAATACAGCTTAAGAATCTACTAAATATAATCATTAATACTTCTTAATTTCATATCTATTACTTTCGGTATATGTCATTAATCTCACGCTACCTCCTTTATCTAATTTTGTCATCTGGATTACACCAATTGTTTCAATTTTCAATTAAGTTTTAAGGCTATTGCTTACTTGCTCTACTAGTTGTTCTCTCTTGCTTAATAAACCTAAGCCTTGTGCTTCATTCATTTCCATATTTCCTTAGTCATCGTTTGTTTTTCTTAACCCCTATTTTCACATAACTAAATGCCCCTAAAAATTCCACATTTACTTATTATCAAAAATGAAGTGTCAATTCATATTTTATATTTTATATCTTATATCTGACTGATATCCTTTACAATACAAGGAAAAGCAGATATCATTCAAATTCCAAAACTCAAACACATTGACTTCTTTCATTCATTATCCATCATACTATGTCTTCCCTCTAATGTTACAAATATATCATTTTAAATTTATTTCAAAAATCCAATTTATAGAAGTCTATAATATAATTATATTTTCCCAGAGCTATCACTTAATTGTATAGTTAATTGCTTTTAAATAAATTATATTAGCTTTAAATTAAGTTAAAAAAACTTATTCATTAACAGTATCAATATTAATTGTCATCATCAACTATATTTTCAAATAGATATTAATAATTCAAAATCCCAAATTTCTCAAAATTCATTATGTAAAAAAAGAAATCATTATAAGATAATCAAATAATAATTAAATAATCAAATAATCATAATCAAATATATTCACAAATGTGCTAAATTCTATGTATAAAATATTCATCCATTTTCTTGAAGCTTCCATTCTACTAGAAACAGACATTCAAAATAAAATTAATGGGAGAAATAACAACCTCAAATCTACTAATGATACAAATTTAATGCCTAGAAACAAGAAAGACCTAAGCAATCTCTTGTTGAACATGAAAGAAGACAGTACAAAAAATGCTCAATATTATGCTTACAAGCTAAGTCAATCCAGTAGTACATCTAGGCAAAGATGACTTCTAATTATTGTGATCGGAAGGCTTCGAGTCTGACATCTTAGCAGATAGCTGTTGCTATAAAAGACAGATAGTGTCCAGGTTCAGCTATAATTAACTGTAAATTGACATGACTTTGCCACAAAGTCAATTGTCTCAACTCTTAGCCTTCTAGAACCATGACGCCTATCCTATGCCATGTATGACACAGGTGGCATGCAGAGCCCTCTCGGTGGGCAAGCCAGTTGTTGGCCCAGCCCAGCTCTACCGTGCATGTGCGCATGCATCACACCAGCCAGCTGGTCTTTGTATCTTTGCTGCGCATGCACAAGGACAGGGTGCATATGGGGGTTGCACGCACATTGCATGGGTGGGGCGCAGGGGCACTCACATTGCATTTGGGGGCCTTGTGCAGTGCCCCCACACCCCATTTTTGCTTCCAGGTTGGTGCAGGAGGCCTTCCAGGCCCAAAATGGGACACAGAGGGGCTTGTGCAGCCTGCCCTCTTGCCCCATTTTGGGTTCCAGATTGGTGCAGGGGGCATGGAAGGACTTCTGCAAAAACCTGAAAGCCAAAAATGGGGGGGGCAGGGCGCATGTGGGGGTCACATGTGCAGGCGTGGGGGAGCACAGAGTTTACATACACACATGTGTGGTGGAGGGAATGTGGGGGGGTGTCATATGCACATTGCATAATGGGTGCATGTGTGTGGAGGCACACATGCTTTTGGTACACGATGACAAAAACGTTAGCCATCATTGTTCTAGAAAAAATGGGCTTTATTCTTTTGGGAGTATTGTAGGCAGATGTCTGGGAGAAACTGAAGGAGAATTGAAACAATTCTATTTATAACATTCCATCATTATTTTGTTTGATATAAAGATTAGCATGCAATTATTAGAAATATTTAACACTCAACACTCAGCCCAGAAAAGTCAGCCTAGAGAATCAGGAGTATTTTTGGTACTTATGGTATTCCAAGTCCTTGGAACTCTTTCATTATTCATTGATTTCAGTAGAAAAGTACAGAGATTTGAGCAAACCAAGGAACAAAAATTTACTCTATTGAAACTTAAGATATTTGTTTCTTACCATAGCATTACTAATTAATTACTAATTAATTATTAATTAATTGGCATAACATTGCTTTTTAGAGCTAGTCTTCTGAAAATATACATTATTTTAGGTATCTACACTTAACAAAACTATGAGTATACATGCCTATTAGTTGAAGTTTGGAATGTATCTCTCATGATGAGTGAATACAGACATGTTATATACAAAAAAAATCATGCATGGCATATACCATCTGGATGATATCTCTCTTACAGAAATTACAATCTGATAAATCTTTAGCTATTAAGATCATTGGAGGCATTCTTATATGGCTCACAACAGTAATCAAAATTAGCCCATTATCCCTCAGATTTAGGAATCAATAAACTATGGTCCCTTCTGCCTCAGGAGATCTATGCCAATATCACTGTTGTGTAGAATCTAATATCCAAGAATTATAGAATTGGAAAAAAATTATGGAGCCATTTTGACCAACTTCAAACTTATAACAGCTTTTTTTTTTTACCCTTAAACTATTTACTGTCAACCTCGCCCCATTCTTAGGAGATCTTTAAGGGGCCTGCATTATCTGACACTCTAGTTTCTTCACCAAACCCCCAAAACCTTATCCTTAAACTATCTACTGTCAACCTCACCCTGTTCCTAAGAGATCTTTAAGGGACATGCATAAGCGCACCAATGTGCCTACCATCCCTGTCCTAATGTTTCCTTTTATTTGTATCCATTTCATGTATTCATGTTTATGTTTATACTTATATCTGTTATCTAATACTGATGAAACAAACAAACAAACAAACAAACAATGACATTTACTTTGATGAAAACAGGGATAGATACAACTTAGTTTTGGTGTCTTTTCTACATTATCCTGGATGTTAATTTTTAATATTTTTGTTTCAAGGTGCAGATATTATCAAGAACGATGGAATCTACTCAAGATACTTCACATCATTCAAAGAGGATGGTAGATACAGCATAAAGGTGCATGTCCAAGGGAGAGGTGGGACCAGCCGACAAACTCGCCAAAGGAATCACGCTCTATATGTCCCAGGCTATATAGAGAATGGTAAAAACTATGAAAGAACAGCATTGTAGTATAACTGAATGATTAATTACATGCCATCAAGTTGTTTTAGGCTCCTAGTAGCCACATATCTTTCCCCCATCATAATTTATCATGAAGACCTAACTTAATCTTTCAATTTTTCCATCACCACAATAACCGAGTCCATCGACTTTGGTCCTGATCATCTTCTTCTCTTTACTTCTACATTTTCCAGTATTAAAGCCTCCTTTAGAAAGCTAGTTCATTGCATAATGAGTCTGAAGTAGGATAATTTGAGTGTGGTCATTTGAGAACTCTTGAGTTGATTTGTTTGATCCTTTTGTATTCTCCAATATCAAAGTTCAAATACTCTTCCTATCTTCCTCCTTCAAAGTCCAACTTTTACTTCTGTAGAATATTACAGGGAATATCATGGCTTCCATGATTCTTTTTTAAAATATAAATTTATTATTGATTATTTATAAAGTATTATAATATTATTAAAATAAATATATTATAAAATATGATACTTAATAGTAGAAACTAACATAGACTAAACTTAGAGAAAAAAATAGAGCAGAAAGAATAAAAACTGCCGGAAAGAAGAAAAAGAAAGAGAAGAAAGAATGTAATACAGTATATGTATAAAGAAGTTAATTTCAAGCTTCGTCACAATAAGTTTAGATAAATTTAGTAATTCTTCACTAAATAATGTTACAAATAGCTTCATTTTAAATCCCTTACCTTATCTGTAAACAAATCCATAAAACATCAATTTTACAGCCGGTGTTAGTAAAAATTGCACAAAGGGTTTTCATATTTTGCAAGAAAAAAGTATTTAATTGTAATGAAATAAACTAATTTTTCATTCCTTTCTTTTATTTCCAACAATCTTAATATTTAATTCAATCAAATATACTCCTGAGATTTTATTTGTCTTCAATTCTTCTTAATCCCATCACACAGTTTTTCTTCAAGATGAAGAAAAATTTCTAGGTCATTCTCTTCGTTTGTATTGCATTTTCCTTTTAATTTTTAAAACTTCAAGTTTCTTTCTCTAGTTTCTTTTGTGCTTTCAGTACTTTCTCTGTCTTGTCAGATAATATTTGTTCCGCATCTGTCATTCCTTCATTAACATCTTTTGGATATACAGTGATCCCCCGCTCGTTGCGAGGGTTCCGTTCCAGGACCCCCCGCAACGAGCGGGTTTTCGCGAAGTAGCGCTGCAGAAGTAAAAACACCATCTGCACATGTGCAGATGGTGTTTTTACTTCTGCAGCGCTAGCGAGGAGCCGAAGATTGGGGGCGGTGCGGCTGTTTTAAAACGTCGCCGCCGGCATGGGGGGCTTGCCAGCACCCCCCGGACCTCCAACCCGGGTTTGGGGGGCTGCTAGGAAGCCCCCCATGCCGGCGGCGACGTTTTAAAACAGCCGCGCCGCCCCCAATCTTCGGCTCCTCGCTAGCGGGCAGGCAGGCGGCGGACAAGCCGTTCGCTGGCGCCGCTCGCATCCGCTTCCCAGCTGAGTCCTGAAGCGAATTCGCTTCAGGACTCAGGTGGAAAGCGGCGAGAATGAACGGCGTGGGCGCGGGACGCGCGAGCGGGTGGCGGACAAGCCGTTCGCTAGCGCCGCTCGCTCCGCTTTCCAGCTGAGTCCTGAAGCGAATTCGCTTCAGGACTCAGGTGGGAAGCGGCGAGAATGAACGGCGTGGGCGGGCAAAGGGCGGGCGGCAGCGAGGAGTTTGCGTGGGCGGTGGGGAAACTCCTTGCTGATGCCCGCCGCTCGCCCTCCTGCCAGCAAGAGGGGGAAGACCCAGGGAAGCCGCCCAGCAGCTGATCTGCCGGGCACCATCTACGCATGCGTGCCCATAGAAAAAAAGGGCACGCATGCGCAGATGGTGTTTTGACTTCCGGGTTCAAAAATCGCAAATTACCCTGTTCGCAATGGTCGGGGACGCAATAACCGGGGGATCACTGTACTCTATTAACAGAAGCAGACATCCTTACTGACTGTTGATATTGTAGTTACAAATTCTGGCTCCATTCTTCCAAGATGTCCTTTCATGTTTTTAATATTATAACATTGTGTAATATTGTGCAACTCTCAGTATTAGCCAACATGAAGAGCAGGCTTCCATTTCTAATATAGTGATTTTAAAAGCTACATTAAGCTTAATTTTATCACACCAGAGAAAGCCAAAATTCCAAGGAATGCCATCCTAATTTTAATATCTTATTTCTTAGCAGCACCCACTCCTTCATCCATACCAAACAGTGGGCTTTAAGTACAATTTAATGCAATTCCAATCTTCTCCTTCCTTTGTAATTTGGATGATTTTATATTTAAGCCTTGGCAAGGTGGAAGTTTAATAATAAAAACCTGCCATTGCTGACAGGGCCGCCATTAGGAATTTTGGGGCCCCATACAGCTTAAGTGTCTGCCCCCCCCCCGCCATTTTAAAACTACTGCCACCCAAATCCCGTGCCATGCCACCATGGCCACACACCCTTGGCAAGCCCTCCCCTTAGCCCTCTGAGGTCAAACACAGCCCTGATGTGGCCCTCAATGAAATTGAGTTTGACACCCCTGGCCTAGAGGCTAAATCCTATGACCAAGGGCTAAGAGAACGAGTATGTTTAGCTCAACAAATAGAAAACTGAGGGGGAATATAATAGTAGTTTCCCAATCCTTAAAGGGCTGCCACAGAGCAGATGGCATCTATTTATTCTCCATGCCACCTGAAGGTAGTACAAGAAGCAATGGGCGGAACCTCACCAAGAAGAAATGCAATCTGGAAATAAGGAAAAACTTGGGACTGGGCGGCATATAAATAAATAAACAAACAAACAAACAAATAAATAAATAAATAAATAAATCCCTTCTTTTTTATTAAAAGAAATTAATAATTTAAAAAAACCAAAATCCATTACTATTAAAACTAAAACAACCAGCAAAACTATTAATAAAAACAAGTGAGGGCTGGTTTTTTTCTCTATTATTATTTAAGTGCTTTTACCATATGCTTTAAATCAAGAATCACTTCTCTCTCTGTTTCTCTCTCTTTCCTGTCATTCTCTGCCTCAATCATTTTCTCATTTCTCTTTTTTCTCCCCTTTTTTCTATCATTTCTCTCTCTCTCTTCCTTCCATTCTTCTCTCTCCCTCTTCCTCTCTCTCACTCTCTTCCTTCCTCTCTCATCTCTCTCTCTTTCTTTTTTTCTCTCTCTCTTTCTCTATCTTGCTTTCTTCCTCTCTCACACTCTCTTCCTTCCTCTCTCATCTCTTTCTTTCTCTCTCTCTCTCTCTCTTTCTCTATCTTGCTTTCTTCCTCTCTCTCACTCTCTTCCTTCCTCTCTCATCTCTTTCTTTCTCTCTCTTTCTCTATCTTGCTTTCTTCCTCTCTCTCACTCTCTTCCTTCCTCTCTCATCTCTCTCTCTTTCTTTCTCTCTTTCTCTATCTCTCCCCCTCTTGCTCTCTCTCTTTTTCTCACTTCCCCTCTCTTGTTTTCTTTCTCTCTCTCTCTTGCTTTCTCTCTCTCACTCTTTCTCTCTTTTCTTTCTCTCACTTCTCTCACTCTTTCTCTCTCTTGTACTCTCTCTCTTGCTATCTTTTTCTCTCCCCCCTCTTTCTCTCTCTCTCTCTTTCTCACTTTCTCTCTATCTTGTTCTGTCGCTCTCACTCTCTCTTGTTCTCCAGAGGCTGGCGAAAATGATTTTCAATGTCCCCACCCCTCTTTTCTTACTTTGAATGTTCTGGGCAGACTGGCAGGGGGATGGGGAGAGCGCGTGCCGGCCCGCACGCCTGACATTGAAAATCGCCTTCGCCGGCCCCCGCTGTGAGAACGCCTGCCCCGTGTCTCTTGCAGCGGAGGAGAAAGAGAGGCAGCTTGGGCGGGCAGGGGGCAGCAGCAGTAGCCAGGGGTGCGAGGGGGCTAGAGGTAGGGGGGCGGGGGCGGGGGCGGCTTCGTGCATGCCCTTGGAAAAGAGTGCATGAGGGAGCATTTTGGGGGGCGCTGGTGCAGACCTGTGCAGCCTACATGGAACGGTGCTGGGCACAATGACTGCTGAGGGTGCCAGGAGGCCGCCACACGGTGGCGGGCCAAAACTGCCCCCCCATTTTTCAATTTGGCCGGGCCCCTGACACCAGTACCAGTAGTACCAGCCTATCGGGGCCCTGATTGCTGAAATGGTACAACCATTGTCACAATAGATATTCTCTGAAAGAAAAACATCGTTTTAGGTGGCAAATTCATTTTTTTCTTAATTTCTCCCATCGCCATCTTAATTTAATTTTCTGTCTTAACATATTGTAATTATTCTGAAATAACTTACAATTTATATTAATTATAATAGCACCCAAGTACAGTGGTACTTCTGCTTAAAAACCTAATTTGTTCCCTGACCAGGTTCTTAGGTAGAAAAGTTTGTAAGTAGAAGCAATTTTGTAAGTAGAAGTTTGTAAGTAGAAGCAATTTTGCTTTTTGTAAAAGCAAATAATGTGTGCAAACCCATTAGGAAAGAAATAAAAGCTCAGAATTTGGGTGGGAGGAGGAGGAGGAGGAGGAGGACAGTCACTGCCGAAGGAAGAAGATATGGTGAGGAGGTTCAAAAAAATCCAAAACTTTAAGGCTTAAAAAAAAAGAGGGATTCTCAGGTGGCAAGGAGGAGCACGCACCTCCTATACACCTGACGCAAGGCTGCCTCCCATACACTGTGACAGAGAGCGAAACCCAGGTGGGCGAAAGGGGGGAACCTCCCACTCCTTTGACCGAAAGGCAGCTGCTGCTGCTGCTGCTACCTGCTTAATTTATATCCTTCTCTTTTAATCATCATTCCATCAATTATTTCATCTTACTTTATGTCTCCATTTAATACTTCAAAAGCTAAGTTTAATACTTCAAATGCTAACAATAATGACAAAGGGCATCCTTGACTTTTCCTTTTCTGTATTTCACAAGGTTTTGCTAATTTTCCACTTATAATTATTTGTGCTTGTTGCAAAGTTTAAATCAATTCTATCCAATTACCGTATTTTTTTGGAGGATAAGATGCACTTTTTTGCCCCCCAAAAGAGGGTGGAAATGTCAGTGCATCTTATACACCGAATACAGCCATTTTTTGCCTCCCGACGTCCTGCCCCTGCATCCCATTTTTGCAAAAAATAGGTCTGTTTTTCATAAAAATGGGATGCACAGTTTGGGAAGCCTGCAGAGTGTTCCTAGGGGGTGGGGGAAGGCAAAAAATGGGGCATTTTGCCTTCCCACACCTCCTAGGAATGCTCTGCAGATTTCCCAAACCTTCTCCATGCCCCATTTTTGCAAAATGGGTCTTTTTTTGCAAAAATGGGGGTGGTTTTGCCTTCTAACTACCCCACCTAGCATGACTGGAGGAAGAATTCTGGGAGTTGAAGTCCACTAGTTTTAAAGCTGGCAAGTTTGAAGTTTGTAAAAAGTGTACATGGTTGTAAAAACTATTCTGCCACACTGGTATTTTATTAAATAACATACTATTACACCATTTGGTTCAGAATACTGTTTTACTCCTCTAAAATCTAGATGCGTCTTGTACTCTGAAAAATATGGTAATCAAATTCTCACCAAACTCCATATCTTCCAAAAACAGGAAAGTCCAGGCATCATAGGCCTTTTCTGCATTTGAAAAGTTCAAAGAAGCCTTTTCCAGCATTATTTTCTTTTAAGTACAGTATTCCAAAATGTCCAATACATTCTAATACTGTATTATCTTTTGGGTAAAAGCTCAAACTGATATTCATTAAAAATATAATAAATAACTATAACTATAGTTATCTGTATATCTATATCTATATATCTCAATGTCTAATAAATAATGTATCTCAGAGTCCCTGATGAGTAAATAGGCATGATTATGTATATCTATTTATATTTTCAACAATACATAAATGATTTGCCATTCTTCTTTTTAGACAATTCAAATAAGCATCAGAATAATGAGAAAGTTTGGAGTTTCTGCTGAAAGTCTTTCTTTCTTTCTTTCTTTCTTTCTCTCTCTCTCTCTCTCTCTCTCTCTCTCTCTCTCTCTCCCTCTCCCTCTCCCTCTCCCTCTCCCTCTCTCTCTCTCTCTCTTTCTTCAACAGGTGAAATAAAAATGAATGCACCAAGACCAGAATCTAGTGACAATGATACACAACCCAGCCTTGGAAAATTCAGCAGAATTGCTTCAGGAGGTACTTTTGTAATGTCAGGAGTGACTCCTGGAAGTTCTTCAGATGTCTTTCCACCATCTCGAATCACTGATCTTGAAGCAAAACTCAATGATGAGGATTATTTCCTTTTGTCATGGACTGCTCCTGGAAATGACTATGATACAGGAAAAGGTAATATTTTATTTCCTATGTTAGGCAGAAAAAAATCATGCTAAAGGAGGAATAAAATGCTATTTGTTACTAGCTCCAAAATTTACCATAAATCTTTATAGAATTTTCCTTACAGGATAAAATTGGGTGAATACAATCTAATTTATCACATTGGCTGCTTTCACTTTAAATGAGATGCAGTTGGATTAAAATATACCCCAGAACCCCAGAACTGTTTGTTTGTTGCAAAGATTTCATTGACAAAGATATCAGTTCCCAAGTATTGTGGAGAATTTTTCTTAATGTCTCCTTGAATATTTTTCTCTTTTCTTTTTTCTTTTTTGCAGCTGAAAAGTATGAAATAAAAATGAGTGAAGATCCTGTGGAATTAAGAGATACTTTTCAAAATGCTACTTCCTTGAACACGTCTGATCTGAAACCCGATGATGTTGGGATTAAACAGTCGTTTCAGTATAAGATGGAAAACTTCACAAAAGAAAATGGCACTGCAATTTACTTTGCCATTCGTGCCAGTGATGGCAGCAAAAATGTTGGGGAAGTATCTAATATAGCAAGAGCAGTTGTACTTCTTCCTCCATTCTACCCTACTCCTTCCATACCTACCAATCCTTCTAGCTCTGCTCCACCTACACCAACCAATTCTTCTAGCTCTGCTCCACCTACACAAACCAATCCTTATACCTCAAACACCACTTCTAGTTTGGAAGCTCCCAATAATGAAGCCCATGGTGTGATAAATATGGTGACTGTAATTGTTATCATAGTATGCATTGCTTTAATTATAATTTGTGCTTGTATATGTATAACAATTTGTGTTTTACATAAGCAAAAAAAGGTAAATCCTGAAACTATAATGTAAGAAGAAATAAGAACAAAACTATAGAATGGAAGGACAAATAAATACAACCTATGATGGTTACTTCTAACAACCTGTGTTTGTGTATTTAGATGACCAGTTAATATTCTCTCTCATAGACATAGATTTCTGAGGTATCATTGATTTTAACTTCTAAAAGTTGAAAGGAAATTTAATCACTATCTTCAGCTCCAGAGTAGAGGTGAGTCAAAATAAAATAAAACAAATTAGAAATACTTTTCAGCCTCATATTTTAAATTTTACAAGCCACCTGGAATCATCAATGTGTGAGTTGGGTGGATATATAAATTTGTTTAATAAATACAGAAATAGTTTTCCCCATGTTTTTATCAAGCAAATTTGAATTTGCAAGGCAAATACTTCATTTATATACTCCGCCTTTTACCCTTAGTGTAAATATAACATAAAACCAATTTGAATTTAGCAACCTTAAAGGCAGCGTTATTAATTTCATCTATACTAATTCATGAGAATAAGTTCTATGTTAGGCTTAGATTATAATGATATTACCATAATGGAGTTTGATTCAGTTTTACACTGAAGTATTTTTTTCTGAGATGAGAAAGATTAAATTAAATTAAATCAAGTTTCTGCAGGCAGACTTTAGATGAGTTGAACATGTTGAATGGCTAAAGTAACAACTTTTTAGGAATTATGATTTTTATACTAAGAAATCTGGAAGCATCAAAAGTGAGGGATTTGTTGTTGCCCTATGTCAGCTCCAGCATGCACATACACACTGACCAGCTGATTTTCAGCCTTCTGGAAGATTGGGGGAGGCTCCAGAGGCTTTCCTGAAGCCTGGAGAGGGCAAAAAACAGCCCAACAAGCTTGCTGGAAGTCTGGAGGCTTCAATGAGGCCTGCGTGCATGCATTGGGGGGGGGCAGCACATGAGCATTGCATTATGGGTGTGGGCACATGTGCTCACACTATTGCACATGCAAGCGCCCTTTTGGCACCCGAGCAAAAAAAGGTTCGACAGCACTGTACTATGCTTTAACTACAGTGGAACATAACTACAGTGGAAGATGGCTTAGCAATTCTGATACCTATCAACAGGGACCATATTGCTTCTCCTAAATATTGGTAAATAAGTATCAAGACTCATGTCAAAGCAATCTTTTTAACAAACATGTTTGGTAGGGAGAGATTTAGAAGACTCATATGAGATAAAAATAAATCATTGTTCCATTTGAACTGTTATGGATGGATGACGTAGTAGCAATTTGTATAACTGCTGTTGATTGGCTAATTTAGCGGTGGGAGAAATGAACTCCCATTAGTGGCTTGTAGGCTTCAGGGAAGCCCTTAAAAGTGGCTTTCCTGCAGCCTGCTGGCTGTCTGCATTAGTTCTAGCTAATAGACAATAAAGGTGCTGAACTGTTCCTGTGTCTCTCCTCTTCATTTGCGTGTGAATCTAATGAACAATTTTACTTACTTTCATTTGTTTATTCAATGTATTCAGTCTCTGTTCCATGAATCTGGGTAGGTAACCACGGTTAAAAACAAAAAGAGAAAATCATTAAATAATAGATAGAGTGGCCAAGTTAGAAAACCAACTAACTCATCAGTCAACATTTGTTCCAGTCTTTCTGAAGTTTAATAAAGAATAAATTTAACTGATTCTCAAACTTGGTTACCATTGTGTGCAATTGCTATACTGTATTAATAGCCTTTGGTGTATTTGTAAAAAGGTCTATTGGACTGTTTTGTTTTTGCAGGTCTAATTCAAAATTGTGGTCAACCTGAAAATGGATGGGACTTTTATTAAAGTCCCATCCATTTTCAGGTTGACCACAATTCAGGTTGATCACAATTCAGGTTGACCACAATAATGTACTTATGGCTACCATCCTGATATCCCCCGAAGATACCCCTATATTTCTGTCCTGAATCCCCAATTTCTCCTTTGAAAATAACACCCTTGAATTTGATGAGCCAAAATATTTTCTGACTTGTTTTTTTGCACTTCAGTGGTTTTAGGAAAGCTTCCTGAAGCCCCGGAGTGCAAAAAATAGCACAATGGACAATCCGGAAATTCGGAAAATGCACTTTCAGTTTTCCTGTTGTGCTGTCTTTTGCACTCCGGGGCTTCAGGAAGCTTCCCTGAACCCACTGGAGTGCAAAAAACTGCACAATGGGCAAACCAGAAGTGTTTTTTCAAAACTTCCAGTTTGTCTTTTGGATGGGGGTTATTGTACTCCGGAGCTTCCCTGAAGCATCTGGATGGCAAAATGGCCTTTCCCAAAGCTGAAAATCATCTGGCCAGCACGCACATACACATTGGAGCTGAAATAGGGCAACATCTCGCATGTCCTCTGATATGGCTCTACGTGCCATGTGTGCCATGTGTGTCATAGGTTCGCTATCACAGATGTAGAGGATAAGTAACACAGATTAAAGTGGAAGAAAATTGAAAATTAAAGGTTGTAGAGTAGACCCATATGATAAAATTAGGTAGCTAAGGAGGCAGCATTAAGATAGTAGTAAATATACTTAGGAAAATATGTGATATGTGTATAAATATGGTTATATTGAAAACATGTAAGTCTAAGAGTTGCATTGATAATTAAAGAAAGAAAGGGATGTGAGTTACCTGTCTGTTAACCACAAGATGAAATATGATTAGATTCACTTAGGGAAGGGATTAAGAGGGAGAAAGAGGAAGTAGAGAAGGAGGGGGAGAAGGGGAGACAAGCTGCCAAAGGAGATGGAGTGCCAAAATTTTTATTGCCACACTGTGGGCATGGCTTGTTTTGTGGGTGTGGCTTGATGGTCATAAGACCGGGTGGGACTGGCTTGTCAATCATGTGACTGGGGGTGGTGGCTTAAAGGTCATATGACTGGGTGGCAGTGGCTTACTGACCAAGATAAATTTTCAAATAGGTATAGTATAACAGATTAGGCGAGTAGCTCAATTTTCTTTAATTGCTATAAAAGTTCAGTTTTAGATCATTATTAAAATGATTAAAGCGTTTATGGGTAAAAACATGCTATTTAATTATTCCCTATTTTAAAAGTGATTAGGGATTATACTAAGGTACTAGAGAAGGAAGGACAATAAAAAAACTATTCAATAAATAGTGCATAAACTTACTACCTCCATTGCTCCACCTCTCCGTGGGGGCAGCAGCCCATTACTGGAGAGGAGGGAAGTAGGAAAGTGGCAGAGAAGGAGAAAGAAGGTAAAGGGAAGAGAGGGAGTTAGAGAGAGTAGAGTGATATGAAATATGGGGGGGGGGGGACGACAGACGGGCAAAAAAAGTATAAAAGGTGCAAAATTAGGGTGTTTGTTTATGGTTTATTGAATAGAAATGTAATAGAAAAAAAAGGAAAACAGAAGCTTTCCACCACTTAATAATAATAATAATTGTTCTGTCGGGCTCTCTGGTAAACTTCTCCCCAAAATTCACAGGTACAAATTTCAAACACACACACGTTTGAAAATTCAAAACAATGTTCTTTATAATAAAAAATCCCTTAAACTAAGCCCTCTTTTGGTATAGCAAAGAGCACTCTCTCCAAACAAACTGGTAATTTGTAAAAGTCCCTTATCAGTTCTGTGATACTTAGCTTGCAGCTGTGAGGCAATTCACAGTCCTTCCTCTTTCACAAAGTGAAACACACTTTGCTCTGGTTTAGTTTCAAAGCGGGGGAAAATCAGCATACAAAAGGTCAAAATCAGTAAAACAGTCACGAAACACAACAATCAGATAATCCTCCACAATGGCCAAACCCACAGGCTGCTATTTATAGCAGCCTCACTAATTACCACAGCCCCACCCAACCACAGGTGGCTTCATTTTCTTTGATAATAATCTCTCAGTTGTTGTTGCCTATGCATCGCTCTCCGCATGCGTGGCTATATCATTAACTCTTGTTCTGAATCCAAGGAGGAGCTAGATAATTGATCTCCTTCTGAGCTGTCTGCCACACACTCCTCCTCCCTGTCACTCATGTCTTCTTGGTCAGAAGAGCCTTCATCAGCAGTTTCCACCGGGGGCAAAACAGGCCTGCAACATGTGTATGTCTCCCCCACATCCACAGTCCTTGGGGCAGGAGCTGGGCCAGAGCTAACCACAACAAATAATAATAATAATAATAATAATAATAATAATAATTTATTAGATTTGTATGCCGCCCCTCTCTGAGGACTCGGAGCGACTCACAACAGGTGGTTTCACCTGCCAAACTCAAGGTGATCTGTAAAGCAGGTCTGTTCCTGGGTAGGTCACTGAGACTCCTTGGAACAAAGGGCCACTTCGGGGATTTGTTTGTGGTATGTCCTGCAATCAGCACCCACTCATGTTTTTTATGCCATAATTGAATATTTCTACCTCCTTTTGGCAATAATTTGGCCCGTTTCTTTCTATAAGTTCCATCTAGTGATGTCCTTCTATAGAGGCATTGTTCTGTCTGTTTCAAAACAGCGTAACTGTATGAAGAAATCATTAGAATGACAGGAATTGATAACGCCAACTGTTTTTATTATAAATGAGAGTTTGTGGCTTGGTACTATACATAAAAGTCATTTGTGATTTATTCAATGGACTGCTCTTTATGAAAGTGAGCCACTATTTATATATTGGTCTGAATTTAGTTTGTAATTCTCCAGATGCTAAACTTATTTCTTTCAGTATGGTGACATCTAGTGGATTTACAGTATAATTTTATTTATGTCCTGCCTGATAGATCCTGGTTGCTGTAATAGCATTTTTTTGCATTTGTGGCAGACTTTCACCATATGCATGACTGACTACACCTCGGTTCTTGAGAAAGAAAATCAAATGTGAATGCAGAAAATGAATCTTTAGTAACATGGTGCACTTCATAGTCCTGTATGATATAAATTTATCAACCAGCTAAATGTAATTTGGTACTCTATGGTTGCCAAGAAAATTCTCAATGAATTCTTGCATGCATCCCAGGCAACTTTCTCAGGCCTCACTAACAGATATTGGTATTTCTTGTCATTGATAATGTATCTGAATTATGGACCAGCAAAAATGCTTTCTTTAATCTTAATTTTGGCATTAGTTATTCTTGGAAATATCCTGTCTCAAATAACAAAAATCTTCATCTTCTTTATTCACTACTTTCAAAAAACATTTCATTAGAGTTTTACGTGAAGCACAAGTTTTGTTCAGTCAACAAGTGGCTCATTTGCCTTGTTTTCCTATCCTGAAACCAAATTATTTTGGAGTGGCTATTTGTTTGCTACTCTCTTGCTTGGTCTCATTAGCATAAATAACAACACTATTTGCTACATCCAAAATGTATTCCAAGCAGCAGAGCCACTACTTTTAGATCTCTTAAGCTTGATCTACTGGATGTGTGTCAACTCATAGTTCTATCTTTTTGTATGTTTCTTTCATATGTGCAGCATAGCCAATAGGTACTGAAAGATATACACGGCCATTGTATAACAACAGAATTTTAAATTAACTTAAATTACAGGCTATTTTCATGATTAGCAGCCAAAAATCTGGACTGAGTGTATATGATTGTGTAGTTAATGGGTTTTTATGACAATGTATTTTAATTTAGCTTTAATTTTTTAACATTAGATTCATATTGTACTGTATTGCTGCTTTGTTGTGAGCCGCCCTGAGTCTTCGGAGAGGGGAGGCATACAAATCTAATAAATTCAAAATTCAAAGACACAAGCAAAAGTATTCAGGTAGCAAAACCTTTTGTGTGTTCAGAACTACATTGGGAAACACAGCAATGGAACTAGAACAAGAATGGGCCTCTGAAGAATTCAGAGCAGTGAAGGGCTACCAAACTTTTTACTACCACACTGTGGGCGTGGCTTATGCAGGATGCCCTGCATTTTCTTTCAACATCTTTCTATGCTAAATTTATGTGACTACTTATAAGTAGTCTGGTGTGGAGCTCCATTTTCGCTACTCCACTGCATCCTCCCCCCCCTGTCCAGGCAGTAGCCCACCCCTGATTCAGAGGCAGGTGAATTCAACAAATACTTTTAATACTTTCTATTTAAATAGTTTTTAGTAAAAATCTGGTGAAAAGCTAATCAATGAATGCTTTGCAGATTGTGCCACATTGTCGGAAATACATTAAAAAATTGTTGTTCCCAGTGAGAAAATGTAACTTATAAGTAGTCACATAAATTTAGCATAGATATTCCTTTTGATCTTGGCTGCTGTTTTCAGGATGTTCTGAAAAAGCATGACCCGTGTTTAAAAAATGGACACAAAACTCAAAAAAATAAACTCGAAATAATAATTAATAATAATAATAATAATAACAATAATAATAATAATAATAATAAACAAAGATCTAAAAATTAAGCTGCAACGACTCTGGCAAAAGCCAGTGAAAGTGGTACCAGTGGTCCTTGGCACGCTGGGCGCAGTGCCAAAGGATCTCAGTGGACATTTGAAAACCATCAGAATTGATAAAATTTATATCTGTCAATTGCAGAAGGCTGCTTTAGTGGGATCGGCACACATAATTTGCCGCTACATCACACAGTCCTAGGTGCTTGGGAAACATCTGACTGGGGATGAAATATGAAATACGAAATCCAGCATAGTGATCTCGTTTACTGTGTTGTATTGACAATAAATAATAATAATAATAATAATAATAATAATGATGATGATGATGATAATGATAATAATAATAATAATAATAATAATAATAATAATAATAATAATAATAATAATAATATGAAGTTGGAAGGGACCTTGGAGGTCTTCTAGTCCAGTGTTTCCCAACCATTTTTGAGCTGCGGCATATTATTCACATTTACAAAATCCTGGGAACATTGAGCAGGGGGCGGGCAGGGGGCTAAAGAAGTTTGGACAAAAAACCCCTCTCTTCCTCCCTTTTGCCCTATTTCTCTCTCCCTCCCTCTTTCTTTCCCTCTCTCTCTCCATCCCTCTTTCTTTCTTTCTTCCTCTCTTTTTTGCTCTTTCTCTCTCCCTCCTTCCCTCCCTTTCTTTCTTTCTCTCTCTCTTGCATTCTTTCTCTCTTTCTGTCTCTCTTGCTCTCTCTTTTATTCTCTCTTTCTCTCTCCCTTGCTTTCTCTCTCTCTTGCTTTCCTTCTCTCTTTCTTTCTCTTGCTTTCTTTCTCTCTCTTCCTCTTTCTCTATTTCTTGCTTTCTTTCTCTCTCCTGCTTTCTCTCTCACACACTCTTTCTCTCTTTTTCTCTCCCTTGCTTTCTCTCTCTCTCTTGCTTTCTCTCTTTCTCTCTCTTGCTTTCCTTCTCTCTTTCTCTTTTGCTTTCTTTTTCTCTCTCTTGCTTTCTTTCTCTTTTCTTTCTCTCTCTCTTCCTCTTTCTTGCTTTCTCTCTCTTGCTTTCTCTCTCACACACACTCTCTCTCTCTCTCTCCCTTGCTTTCTCTCTCTCCCTTGCTTTCTCTCTCTTGCTTTCCTTCTCTCTTTCTCTTTCTTTCTTTCTCTCTCTTTCTCTCTTGCTTTCTCTCTCTCCTACTTTCTCTCTCTCGTATACCACGCCGGCAACAGAGAGAGAAAGAGAGAGAGAGAGCGGAGAGAGAGTGGAGGGCGGCTTGCCGGTCTGTGACTCCTTGGATCAGCAGCCCCGCATGGCCCCAGCGCGGACTCTGCCTCCGCCCCTGTCCAGCTCTGCAGCTAAGAGGCAGCAGCCACATCTACCCCTTCACCCTCCCAGGTGTCCATGGCGCTCAGCGCCTGTCCACACGCCGCCTCCGCCTCCCGGTAGCGCACCAGACTTCTACCTGCAGGAATGGGTGGCAGGGCGCCATGAAGGGCGGTGCTTGAAGGCCACCACGGCGCCGTTGTTGTCATCACAGAGCAAAGCCACGCAGTCCCGGATCGCTCGCTTCTCCGGCCAGCAAGCCGGCTGCCTGGGAAAGCGGCGCGCTTTTCAAACGTGGCGCTTTCCTAGGCAGCCGACTTTGCTGGCCGGAGAAGGGAGCGATTCAGGACTGCGTGGCTTTGCACCACTTCAAAAATTTCTGTGGGGGTGGTGGTGTTTCCTGTGCGGGTGCATGCCCACGCAGCTTAGAAGCAACAGTGGCCGGCGCCCTCCCACCAGGCCCCAAAAGCTCACTTGCCGTCACCACCAGAGAAGCTCCAGCCAGGCCGGGCTCGCGGCACACCTGACCATGTCCTGCGGCACACTAGTGTGCCGCGGCACACTGGTTGGGAAACACTGTTCTAGTCCAACCCTCTGCTTAGGCAGGAAACACTACACTACATCAGACAGATGGCTATCTAACATTTTCTTAAAAACTTCCAGTGTTGGATCATTCACAACCTCTGGAGGTTTTGATTGATTAATTCTTCTGTCAGGAAATTTCTCCTTAGTTTTAAGTTGCTTCCTTCTTTGATTAGTTTTCACCCAGTGTTTCTTGTTGTCTACGGTGCTTTCAGGTGCTTTAGAGAATAGTTTGACTCCCTCTTCTTTGTAGCAACCCGTGAGATATTGGAACACTGCTGTCATTTATTATTTATTTATTATTTAGATTTGTATGCCGCCCCTCTCCGCAGACTCGGGGCGGCTCCCGTAGTCTCTCAAAGCAGTATTTACCGAGGCAAGGAAGTAAAAAAAAAGGTCAATTTCGCAGCTAACTCCTTTAGATGCCAGTCACACCATCTCTCAAGAGATCAGTACGTGACCAGCCGATGTAATCTAATCTACACCGCAGCGGCTGAGAAAAAAAGGATCACGCCCAAAGACTCCCCTCCGGAGGCGCTTCCCTCAAGATCCTCTGAGGAAGCTCGTCATCGGGATGGTGGCGGTGGGTGGGCGGAGCGTCCTGTAAGCAGCTGGGCCGTCCTCGGTCTAGCTCGGGGCTCCGCCCACCAGCTCGGATGCATCCAATTGGCTGCTAGTTTCGTAACTCCTGGGCAAGGCCCTATTGCGGCTGGCACCACCCTTCTAAATCCCACCGCCGCCGCCGCCGACTTCGCCCGGCGCTTCCAGAGGGAGGAAGTGTGGTGGGCGGCAAGCCGCCGCCGCCAGCCTCCCCCCCACCCCTCCCGAATTGGTCGGCTCCCGGTAAAGATGAATATTATGGATTTCAATGTGAAGAAGTTGGCGGCTGACGCTGGCACGTTCCTCAGCCGAGCCGTGCAGGTAAAGGAGGCAAGAGCGGCGCCGAGGAAGGAAGCGAAAAAAGCCTCGTTTTTCCCCTTCCTGGCGAAGAGCTGTCCCTCTAGCAGAAGGAGGGCTCGGGCGTTGGCCAGGCCGTTGCTGCACCGGGCGAGACCCCACCCCTCCCCTCTTTCCCCTCCGTAACTGGCATAAGAAGCCGCAGCTCCGCTGGCACTGGGGCAGCAACCGGTTGAGCAGGAGCCAAATTAGGCCTAGTCCTTCTCCTCCTCCTTTCGCAGGCTTGCCTAACGCGGAGAAAGGCAGAGGCGTGGATAATGGGGGTGAGGTGGGGTGGGGGCTGTTTTGGTGCCACTTACGGCTGTCCTCGCCGCCTCAGGGGTCTGTCTAGGGAGCGCAGCGGGCTTCAATGCCCGCAGCTCCGGCGCTTGCGCAAAGATTTCTCATCCCCAGGACTCCCCCCCCCCTCCTTTTTTGGGTTTTCTTTTATTCCGTTTCGGTTTGGCAGCCTCCTTTCCCGTCTTCGGGGGGGGGGGGGGCGTTTCCCATTAAAGGGTGGAAGGTGAGAGACGGAAGGAGGATAAAGACGGGGTGTGACGGACGGACCAGGGGTATCCAACGTTAAGTCTGTCGGACTCCAACTCCCAGAATTCCCCTGCCAAGCTTCTGGCCCTAAAGCTTTGCTGGCTGGGGAATTCTGGGAGTTGAAGTCCGCTGGGCTGCCAAGGTTGGAGACCCCTCCCCATAGAGGTGTGAAAAGTTCGATGCTGGGACTTTCAGGATTGACAGAACAAAATTCTTTTTTCCCCCGCCCCCCCCCCCCCAACACATAATAATTAGCTTTGAAATTTTCAAGTCTATTTAGGACGGGTGGATTTATTTTTAAAAAAGGACTTTGGACAGGTAGATAGAAGATTTTGGGTGGGCAAGCTAGGTGGGTGGGTAATGACTATATATTTGATAGCTGCTTTGGCTAACTTTGTAAATCAAATGGTAAACTGGTGTCTTCCAAAAAGTATAGGATTGGATTTTTGGGAATGCAAATGTTGCCATTCATTCTGGCCCTGAAGCTTTCAAAATGAATCTCTGCCGCTTGTTACTTTGTGACACAAAATTCTGGACTAGATGGCCCTGCGGTTTGATCTGGCAAGGTTCTTGTGCCAAGATTGTTTCATTTAAATTAGATTTCTGCAGACAAATATTTACAAGCCATTAGGCTAACTGTATGAGACCCTGGTGGCCTTTCTAGACACCAGAGTTTGGCACTGTCATTTTGGAAGAGTACAGTACAAGTAAAATAATATTAAAAAAACAAAAACAAAGTGAGACCCCTCCATGTGTCTCCCTTTGTAACTTGAAAAACAAAAATAAAGCATGTGTTCTCAGCTATTATTAGCTTAAGCTCAAGAGTGACTTGGTACAACTGACCCTGCACATTGAGATTTTGCTGAACTTTGCAAAAGAAAAATGCCTGTCTGCGGTGTCTTACTGTGCCTGATATATTATCTATTTTGTTTATTCCTTCTTATTCTAAAGAAATTGTAAGCCTATTCCGGTTAATCCGCAGTATGGTGGTGAAAGATAGGAATTGTGCCCTTTTCCTTAACATTCACTTTTTCATATTTGCATTATTAGTAGATTGGATGAATTTGTGGCTTTAACAATTTTATTTTCTTCCTAACTACACTTACATCAGACTTCCTGTGTTGTGCAATTGTTGCCATAGCACAAAGTTACTGGAGTCTTTAAGTTTTTCCAGTTAATAACAGGATGGCATTTCAGTTTTTGGTAAAATTCTGTTAGTTGCATAATAATTGCCAACACAATGGGAAACATGTTAAACTTTTTTTCTGCCCCACCCTTAAAGTGCTATTATATATTAATTTTAAACCATCCATTTGGTTTCTCTGATGGATTTTCTGACCTCTTTTCTTAAATATAGAAGTATATTATAGTAGCAACTATAAAAATCTATAGTAAAGGGGGGTTTTAGTTGCTGATAAGGCCACCATGTCTATGTAGTTTTCTGGGCACCAATAAGAATGGTTTGCCAATGCCTCTGCCATGATTGATTTTCCAGTCTAGCCTTTAGTTCCTTAATTTTTTAGAGGCTCCTTATCCATAGAAACATAGAAGTCTGACGGCAGAAAAAGACCTCATGGTCCATCTAGTCTGCCCTTATACTATTTTCTGTATTTTATCTTAGGATGGATATATGTTTATCCCAGGCATGTTTAAATTCAGTTACTGTGGATTTATCTACCACATCTGCTGGAAGTTTGTTCCAAGGATCTACTACTCTTTCAGTAAAATAATATTTTTTATTTTATTTTATTTTATTCCTGGTCCTAAATAGAATTTATCTGCTTTATGTTTGGAGGTGAGCCTTCATTGACTAAATACTGTTTGTTTATTTATTGATAATATTTATAATTAATTATGCAACTGTTGACTTTATTCATTATATGATATTAATAGTTATATATAAGATTAGAATAACAAAATGAAAAGTATGCTGATGTCATAGTGGTTACCCCCATTTTGTGACATACCTCTCCCTATATCTCTGGCATTTCATGTTTAATATTGCTTTAATTTATTGTATATTGGTTTTTTATTTTGTTTGCTTTGACTTTGTACCTTGTCCAGAATTCCTTAGAAATAGCTATCCCTAGGCCTAGGCTATGCATATTGCAAAGTAAACATGCCAAAAGAACATTTAAGACTAAGTCAACTCATTTCCAAATTCCAAATATTTTAGCTGAATTTTTCATAGCTAAGGAACTGTGTAGGGGAGAGAGAAAGGAAAAAATGCTACTTGACATACAGACGTGAGGGAGATCCCTAAAAGATCTCTTGTTGATGGCTCTGTGGTCTGTTTATAATCTTTAAAATGTTATGTGGAACAGAATTTAATATTAGAAGTCTACTCCTACCACCTCTTCTTTCCCCATTCCATTTGGCCAGTGCTAATAACTACCCTGCACAATGGTTTTACACATTTCTTTTCATAATATATACCGTATTTTATTTACAATTGTTTAGATTGCAATGAACTCAGAAGAGAGAGGGAGAAAAACAGGTAAAATGCATAACAGATGTTTGCTCAGCTGGTCTCTTGCTTTGTCCACTCAGACAATCAACACTAATGGCCCTTTGCAAAATCTCCTCCCACGTTTGTAGTATTTTTTATTTATAGATACTTTATATGTGATCTTGAAAGCTGTTCAGATATAAAGCAATATCAACTGGATTGCATTGCATATCCCAATTTCATTTGAAATCATCCACAAGTGTCTATATACTACTCTTGTGTGTGATTGTAACTTTCAATTGGATGAAACAGTGTAACATAGGGCACCGATTTTTTAGCATATCGCAAACAGGGCTTATTTACAGAATGAGTAAAAAATGTAAGACCCATGACTCCTATAGGATTGACAGTTTGCAAAGTTGTGGCCGCTGTACACTCAGCCATGGTCATGTGATCATCATTTCCAATATTCCCTGTAAAGTAAAGTCAATGAGGAAGTCAGAAGTCACTCCCATGGCTTTTCTGCCTGCTCATGGTCATTCTATTTCTCTGATTGGGTAAGGAGATATCTCTGAAATGATGACCCATTGAGCAACAGATTGTTTTGTAATCTTGATGGCATATATAGGTCTGAACTAAGAATGAAATTAGTTTAGAAAATCTGTTTCCCCAGGGCTTTCTGCAGCTGTTGCACCAAAGTTGTCTCAGCAATCTTCTCTAGAAGGTTGTAGATTAGTCGATTGTTGTCCTGAATTTCCAGTCTGAGCTGTCATTTCATGAGAAAAAGGTATCTGTACTACCACCTTGTCCTAAACGGGGCACATTTGTCTACTCACTCAAAGATGCACTTAGCAGTGTACCAACCCATTAGTGAGTCATGCCTTAGAGCAGTGTTTCCCAACCTTGGCAACTTGAAGATATTTGGACTTCAACTCCCAGAATTCCCCAGCCAGCAAATGCTGGCTGGGGAATTCTGGGAGTTGAAGTCCAGATATCTTCAAGTTGCCAAGGTTGGGAAACACTGCCTTAGAGCTTTTTGCCAATTAGAAATGAAAAAGATCCAGATTACAGATGTCCGGTCCCAATTCTTCAAGCTAATTCTAAAGATTAATATAATAAAAGTTAATCTTTTTCTTAAATACGAGTGTTTCTTAAATTACTTAACAAGTTACTGTACTTACATACAGTTTCTAGTTTAAGAAGTACATTTCTTCACTTGTAATTTGTTCATTGGTGCTGGAAAGTGAACAAACAAAATTATCTTCTAATTAAGAGATCCTATGATGCTTGTCTTATGATGCTGACTTGTTCATTTATATATGAAAAAAATCAACTGTTTTGCATTTTCTTGGCTACAAATAAATATAGTTTGAATCTGAGTTAAACTAGTTAATAGAGGCTCCAATAATTTTTGTAAGTCATCATAGTAATAGTCAATTTATATTATAGTCAATTTATATACTAGCTGCCCCAGGTTTTCGGAGAATTGCGGCATACAAATCTAATAAATAATAATAATGATAATGATAATAAATGTTATCATGGTAGTATTGTTTCCATGAATTAGATATTTGGCTATCTACTGTACCTCTCTATTTTCCCCATAATTGTATGCAAAAAGTAATTGTATAATTGGTCCATAAAATATATATCATGTAGTCTTTTGCGATTACCTGCACAAATTCATATCTGTTATATAATATTCATTAATAAAATGCATACTAGAGATTCTACCCAACATTCTCATGCAATATTTGATTTACACATTGTATCACATCAAATACTTACTACACAGTAACTATGGCATACTTCTTAAGCATTCATGAGAGTTCACAAAGCAATAAAGCAATATTTAAAGTTATCTCTAAATCTCAAATTTTTGAGAAATTAATCATAATCTAAAACATAATAAACAGTTCACTTTTGTTTTTTCGTATTGATTGGAATGTCATATTTAGAGGCAATCTTCTGGGATATTTTGTTTTTAAGATTATTTGTATCCCTCTTAGTTACTTTATAAGTAATTCAAAGGAGTGAACATATATAATATTTCTTCTTCCTCAACAATAACTCTGTGAATTAGATTGGACTGAGAGACAGAGGCAGTACTAATTGGACCAAAGTCACCACTTAACTGTAATGTCTCACATAGACTAGAACTCACCATCTCTTGATTTCTAGGCCAACACCTTAATTACTACAGTTAACTCTTCAGAAAATTAATAGTGAATAAGCTCTTCTTGTCAAAAGAGATCATAGGGATATGTAGCCTAGACGCTAAGGCCACTGCCTTACAAGGCAGAGCCCCAGGGTCAAATCCCAGTAAAGATGTGGCTACCTGATGAAGGCAAATAAGCCTGAAATAGATCTATAGTAGTCTCCCTTCCTTTTCATTATCCGCAAAAATATGTTACACATACACACACTAATTACTGTAAAATTTATTATTTATTAAAATTACTCACCACCCATCTCTCAATTCTGAGATACAACATTCCCAAAGTACTGACATTCTTATGCAGAGCTAAAATGATGTATCTTTGTTTGGCAAAAGCACATAATGGTGTGTCAAATGATAATCTAGCAAAGTCTCTTTCTGAAAACAGTCCTTAGAAATGAGCCACCAAAACCTCTGCGTCCTACTTACAAACTAAACTGGAAGGATACCATGTGGTTAATGGTACCGAAAGCTGTTAAGAGATTTAGGGAAACTATTCCAGCTGCACCCTGCCTGACCTTTTCTACAGATCATCTGTCAAGCCAACAAAGATAGGTTATGACAAATCAGATTGCAAAGAACAACAAATTTCAGGAATTGCACAGGCATCGCTTGCTTAGACATGTTACCAAAGGAAGGCTTTTCATCGAGGGTGTGAATCCTTAGTAGCCAGCATAGTTCCCTCTAAGCTGAGCAGTGAGCAATCGTTCACTTAAAAATCATAATCAACTCAGAGTTTTCCAAACCTGCCCAGAAGCCAAGAGGGAAAGAGTGAGAGGGAAGGAGAGAGAGAGGAAGAGAGAGAAACAGATAGAAAAAAGAGAGGAAGGAAAAGAAAAAGAAAAAGAATGGGAGTAAGGAAGAGAGAAAGAAAATCAAAATCTAGTTTGAAAGTAGCTCAACTATTTAAGTGGCATTTTGATATTGATAGAGTTGCCCTAATATGAGCTCACTGTTATAGACACACAGTACAGTATTTTATTTTGAAATTCTCTGAGGCAAAACAGGGTGGGTTTTTTGTCTGTCTGTCTGTCTGTCTGTCTGTCTGTCTGTCTGTCTGTCTATCTATCTATCTATCTATCTATCTATCTATCTATCTATCTATTATTTCTGTGCCGCCCAGTCCCGAAGGGACTTCCGCTCAGACACTATACTTTTCCGCCCCCCCTCCCCCCCAAAAAAAATTAGAGGGAACACTGGTAGCCAGTCATTATTTTTTCTTACATTGTTGTCCCTTCCCCTCAGGTTCTGAAGTTGTATGGAGGAACGTTTTCTTTCTTTAACATGGAACTAGAAAAACCCTCTGTTTCACTACTATGCCTACAAGATATTGGTGGGAAAGGATGAGGCTGAGGCAAACAGCTTCTGGAATCAAGTAATATTTGTGTCCAGGCTACCTAAGGCACCATCTCATCCATTGGGATTGGCCCATCCTACTTGCAGAGGTTTGGGACAAGAGTCTTCTCTGCCGCGCCCATCCTCTAGACTAGAGCATCTTTTCCTTTCTTTGAGATCTGCACCCACATTTTGGATCTCCCAGAAAGGTCTTAAAATCTGGTTCTCTTATTGGCCTGGACGGGGTATTTGTGTGTCATTCTAGATGTGGTTATCGAATTAGAAGATTCCACTTCCACTCTATTATATGGCCCTCTACTAACTTAGCTATTGCTTTTTAAATTTCATTGTATTTATTATCTTCCTGTTCCAGTTTTTTATAATATTGTTTTATTGAATGATGGGTGATGCATAAAATTAATAAAGTAAAATAAATACACCAATATAATTGACAACTCTGGCAGCAAATTTATTGCCCTTTAAACATAATGAAAATACTTTGAAACCTGGAAACCCATTCATAAATACATGTTGTAAATCAGCAGATCACGTATAATTGCTATTGTGCGTTTTTTTCCCATACAGTAATACCTCATGATACGAACTTAATTGGTGCAAGGAGGAGGTTCGTAAGACGAAAGGTTCGTAAGACGAAACATTGTTTCCCATAGGAAACAATGTAAAGTCAATTAATCCGTGCAACAACAAAACCCCCCCGCAAAAAACCGCTGCCGCCCGGCTGTCACCTTTTAAAACAGCCTGGGGGCTTCGGCGTTGGGAGGCTGCTGAGAAGCCCCCCGGCTGTTTTAAAAGGTGACAGCCGGGCGGCGGGGCTTCTCAGCGAAAGTTCGGGTTTGGGAGGCTGCTTTGAGGAGGCGGGGAAGCCTCTTGCAGCAGCTGCCACAGCCGCCGGCTTCCCCGCCGCTCGCCCACCAAGGATGCTGACCTCCTGCCTCGCGGGGAAGCCGGGCAAGAGCGATCTTCTGCCGGCCATGGGCGAGCAGCGGGGAGTCGCCCATGGCCGGCAGAAGATCGCTCTTGCCCGGCTTCCCCGCGAGGCAGCAGGTCAGCAAGAGCAATCTTCTGGCGGCCATGGGCAACTCCCCGCCGCTCGCCCATGGCCGGCAGAAGATCGCTCTTGCCCGGCTTCCCCGCGAGGCTTCCCCCATCCTCGCCCGCCGCCCGCCCGTCCAGAATGCTGACCTGATGCCTCGCGGGGAAGCCGGGCAAGAGCGATCTTCTGCCGGCCATGGGCGAGCGGCGGGGAGTCGCCCATGGCCGGCAGAAGATCGCTCTTGCCCGGCTTCACCGCGAGGCATCAGGTCAGCAAGAGCGATCTTCTGCCGGCCATGGGTGACTCCTCGCTGCTCGCATTGGGGTGGGGGGGCTGTCAGGACACACCCCCCCACCCCAGCACTTTGCATCCCGCCGGCTAAGAGCAATCGGACAGCAGCTTCTGCCAGACATGGGTAATGAGCGGGACAGAGAAGCGGGGAGAATCAGGAGGCTCCTTTGGCGGCTGGAGGCTGCCTGGCTTTGTGTTTTTGGCTGGGGGAGGAAGCAGTAGGACCTTACTAACTCCCTCCTCCCCAGCCAAAACCCCAAAGCCTGTTTGCTGCCACACGATTTAGCCAGGACAGGAGCGAAGTGACGTGGAGGAATGGGGAGCTGAAACCGGGCGGTTTCAGCTTTCCATCCCTTCACGTCACTTCGCCGCTAAATCGTGTGGCAGCAAACATGCTTTGGGGGTTTGGCTGGGGGGGAGGGAGTTAGGAAGGTCCTACTTCTCCCCCCCAGCCAAATCCCCAAAGCATGTTTGCTGCCACACGATTTAGCGGCGAAGGGACGTGAAGGGATGGAAAGCTGAAACAGCCCGGTTTCAGCTTTCCATCCATCCTCGTCACTTCGCCGCTAAATCGTGTGGCAGCAAACATGCTTTGGGGGTTTGGCTGGGGGGGAGGGAGTTAGGAAGGTCCTACTTCTTCTCCCCCCCAGCCAAATCCCCAAAGCATGTTTGCTGCCACACGATTTAGCGGCGAAGGGACGTGAAGGAATGGAAAGCTGAAACAGCCCGGTTTCAGCTTTCCATCCATCCACGTCACTTCGCCGCTAAATCGTGTGGCAGCAAACATGCTTTGGGGGTTTGGCTGGGGGGGAGGGAGTTAGGAAGGTCCTACTTCTTCTCCCCCCCAGCCAAACCCCCAAAGCATGTTTGCTGCCACACGATTTAGCGGCGAAGAGACGTGAAGGAATGGAAAGCTGAAACAGCCCGGTTTCAGTTTTGCATCCATCCACGTCACTTCGCCGCTAAATCGTGTGGCAGCAAACATGCTTTGGGGGTTTGGCTGGGGGGGCGAAGTAGGACTTTCCAGCAGCCTCCGAACGCCGAACGCGGACGTTCGGGTTTGTTCGGCTTCGGGAGGCTGCTGGAAAGCCGCCCGGCTATTTTAAAAGGTGACCGCCGGGCTGGGGGGCTTCCCAGCAACCTCCCGAACCCCGAACCCGGGTTCGGGGGGGTGCTGGCAAGCCCCCCAGGCCGGCTGCGACCTTTTAAAACAGCCACACCGCTTCCCATCTGTCTCCTGAAGCCGAATGCGGAAGTTCGGCTTTGCCGTTCGGCTTCAGGAGACAGATGGGAAGCGCCGCGGCTCTTTTAAAAGGTCGCAGCCGGCCTGGGGGGCTTCCCAGCACCAACCCCGAACTTGTGCCAAACTTCCGAGTTCGGGGTTCGGGGGGTGCTGGGAAGCCCCGCCGCGCGGCTGTCACCTTTTAAAACAGCCGCGCAGCTTCCCAGCAGTCTCCGAACACCGGTTCGTAACTCGAAAAAAGTTCGTAAGAAGAGGCAAAAATTTTCTGAACCCTGGGTTCGTATCACAAGTTGTTCGTAAGACGAGGGGTTCGTATCTTGAGGTATCACTGTATGTGTTTTCTACTAAAGAGACAATATAAAAGTTGAAAAAATTTTGGGTTCCCTTTTCTCTTTCCAAAGCAATAGTTTGCTGCTGTATTGTTTACTTTGGGAATCTGTGCAAAAATGAAAGAGTGTTGATTCTTGTCACCATTGAAAGTCACATTCTATTGATATTTTTATACATCTGTTCTTCAAGTGTAGACCAATAAGATATGATAACAGTTACAGAAAATGGTATACGGTATATTGTATTTGAAAATCCATGCATGCCTATTTTAACATGCTGGCTAAATATATCAGAAGATAGGTTTTTTTTTAAAACTAATATGAAGATTAAAAAAAATTAAATGAGTACATTGAGGCAAACACTTGCATTTTCTATTTTTGCTGATCAGTTTGTTTTGCGCATATCTTGAGAAGTGCTTTTGTTTGTTTAACCAATGTAGTTTACAGAAGAGAAACTTGGGCAAGCGGAGAAGACAGAATTGGATGCTCACCTAGAAAATCTTTTATGTAAGGCGGATTGTACAAAACTATGGACAGAAAAGATTATGAAACAGACAGAAGTGTTGTTGCAACCAAATCCAAGTAAGAGCAAAACTTTATTTCTCTTTTGCCATTAATTTATTTGCATTTTGATAAGTTCTACCTGCATATATAATGTAACCTGAATTATCAACTTCTGAGAAATTAGCACTTAATTCTTCATGAATTCACATGTCATTTTTCTGTTATACAAGTATGTACAAATCATACAGTAATTACAGAACTTAAAATGTTAACTATAACAATAAGCTTACAATTTTGCAAAACAAATTGATTCAAAATAAAGAGCAAACTTATAATTTCTTAAGTCAGGGATGCATCATGTGTGGGCCACACCCACCCTGGCTCCGCTAATGGGAGAAACATTATGAAATGTCACATGATGGCAACGTGACACTGCGAGTTTGACTCCCACATCTTAAGTGATTAGGATGAAATAAAATTGATAGTATAATTCTCTGACTGTCAGAAATTCAAGGTTTGTTGAAGCAGAAATAACCCAACTGATTACTCTAACTTTATGCTAAACTTAATTCAGTTCTACAGTTCTGAAAATTAATTTCTTAAAAGCCTTTCTTACTAGATTTACCCAGGTTTTATTGAGTAGCTTAAGGCAGTTGGGTTCCTCCATCTATTTCTCATAGTATCAACTCTTTCAAACAGGTTGGGCTCAGAGAATGTGGCCAGCCCAAAATCAGCCAATGAGCTTATATCATTGAGGAAAAACTTTAACCCGGTCTTCTTCCTTTCCTTTCTTTCCCTAGCCATCCCATTGCACTGCACTTCAGCAATAATTTATTTGATTATATTGTTCCTATGGGGGAACAATGGTTTAGTGGTTAAAGACATTGTGCTTGTCAGCTTGAGACTGAGTGCTGCACGATGGAGTGAGTTCCCATCATAGCCCCACCTAGCAGTTTGAAAGCATGGAAATATAAGTAGATAAGTAGATACTACTTCAGTGGGATGGTAATAATGTTCTGGGTGCCTCGGTATATAATCATGCTGGCCAAACGACATGGAAACAGTCTTTGGGCAGCTCTGGCTCCTTTGGAGATGAACCCCGCCTCCAAGAGTTGGATATGACTAGGCAGGGGAAACATTTTTTATTATTATTATTATTATTATTATTACAAAATATACAAGTTTGGTTGTATATGTAGTCTTTAAGTTACAATGGCAATTAGGACCAGGATTTCCATTGTTAAATGTTGTGCTAATAAAGTATGTCCTGTGATCACATTGCTTAGCAATGGCAATTCCAGTAGTCTCAGTTGCCATTGTAACCCCAGATTGGGCAATGCAATTGCTGTTTCTCCGAGAATTGATCATAAATCCCATTTGTTCAGTGCTGTAGCTATAAAAAGTTGCTGAATGGTTGGATGCAACCCAGGGTCAGCCTCTTAAATAGACCAGACAGGAAATAGGACAAGATGAACTAATTCTAATTTAATGTAAGGCTACATTTATAGAATTGGCAAATGTAAAAGTAGATGTCTCCTTGCTGTTTTTTTTACCTGTGATAAATTAGTATGGATTTTATCTAAGTTTCTTTCTCTGTCTGTTACTCAGTTCTGAGCTTTTCCTTTTAGCTGATAATTCCCTAAGCAACATATTTCTCCCCACCTCACTCCCCCCACCCACCCCTTCCAGGATCATTCTCACATTCCATTCCATCCAAGAATTACCTGTAACAAAGAAATGATATGTTTTATTTTTTGCCAGATGCTAGAATAGAAGAATTTGTTTATGAGAAACTGGATCGCAAAGCACCAAGTCGTCTGAATAATCCAGAACTACAGGGCCAGAATATGATTGATGCTGGAAATGAATTTGGCCCAGGAACGGCATATGGCAAGTTGCAGCTATTAGTTTATATGACAGGAATGTCTGAAATGAAGTTAACTAGATACTACTTCTATGATGAAATAATTCATCTTCACTGTTCTGAAAACGTTTTGTATCTTTAAATTTTGAAACTATGCTGGGTACTGAAAATAATATTTTGAACTTATTATAAAAATTGTAATATTTAAATATGTAATAATGCTCAAGGATGTCTTTGAATAAATGGTGTCAATACTTCTAAGTTAAATACCTGTAATTGTAATTATGTCTATATTGCTACTTAAACCATATAATCATTTTTTTTATTGCAGGAAATGCTCTTGTTAAATGTGGAGAAACACAGAAAAGAATTGGGGCAGCAGACAGAGAACTAATGCAGACTGCTGCAATAAACTTCCTTACGCCTCTTAGAAATTTTATTGAAGGAGACTATAAAACTATTACTGTAAGTTATTAACATAATGTAATGAAACGTGAAGCTCAAAAAATTATTTTTGTTGAGCATTTGGTATCATTCTCTAAAATTGTAATACAGTCTCTCATATGTAGCTTTCTGCGATACAAGAAAGAACAAGAAATTCTAGTAGTTATGTTATTTCATTTTTGTGAAATAAACTAAATCTTTCACATTTTGTCCAAAATAATAATGCTTTGGTGTTTTGTTTTGATTTTTTATAGAGAGAACGCAAGCTATTACAAAATAAAAGGCTAGATTTGGATGCTGCCAAAACTCGACTGAAAAAGGCAAAAGTAGCAGAGGCTCGTGCTTTAGTAAGTAAAATCTGCTTCTTAAGAAATTCACAATACATAATTTTGTACTTTGTCTTGGTTCTTCATAATCCAGACATTGCTACTAATATCAGCGAGCATAGAAAACTTTAACTCATTTGCCCTTACCCTCTTTTATAGTCATGTATACTTTTGAAAAAGTCTGTGGAGTTTTTTGGAGTGCACAAAGTATTTATTTATATATTAGATTTTTATCCCACCTTTATTACTTTATGAGGAACTCAAGGCAGTGAATATATCTGATACACCTTCCTCTTCCTATTTTTTCCTCAACACCAACCCTGCGAGGTGGATTGGCTATTGCAAGAGAAGAGAGGAGCCAGCAAAATACTTCCACTCGCCGAATGCTTTAGCTGAATGAAACACTTTCTATGGATATTAGGAGACCTTTCATTTGCAGAACAGGAAGTCTGTAGCCAGTCCTTTAAAAACAGTCACTGTAGGTTCCTAAAAAAAAAGGTCATATAACAAGGTTAAAGGTTTTTCTGTCTGTGAACATATTAGTAGAGAAATTTTGTTCCACTTAAGGTGAGACTTTATAACAGGAAATCTCTAGTCTCTGAAATTAGAACAATATTGGGGAATTAAATTCTTGAAATGTTACTTAGAAAACAAGGAGTAGCTCTAGGTATTTAGATTGGTGTGAGAAAGACTGTAAAATGCTACTTCCAGGTACATAATTTCAAGAAAGAACAGAGAATAGAAGAAAAATATTATATTGGCTTTAATTCTTAGATGTTCTGGCGAGAAAGAGAGCTGAATACAGTACTCCAATGCTAAAGCTCAGTTACATTTACTAAACTGTTAACAGGTATAGCACATTGAAGGCACATAGGCATATAAACATGTGACCACCTCTATCTAATTAATGAAAAAAAGATCACTATCTGGAATTAAAAACTCATAAACTGATGAAACCATTTCAAAAGCAGGACAAAAATATGCTTCTATTCAGATGCATATTTATATTTTAGATATACTAATATAATTATGCATTATTAGATACTGACTACTTTTAAAAGTCCATAAAAACAAAAACTAAGAATATGCAAACACTATCACCAAAAAAAAAGCATTAATCAAGACACTTTAACTAAAAACACCCCAATCCAATAAAAAATACAGCACTAATAATGCTGAGGGTCATTGTGGCTGGTTAGAATCATTATAGAATTGGGTGGTCTTATGCATTTTTAAATTAAATAAAAGCACAACACAACAAACTTGTCTTCTTGGCTTGTGGAAAGACATACTGTGTGTGTGTATATGTGCATTTTAAATAAGAATCGTTAGCCCTTGCAGGCTTCCGCTGTATCTGTGTGGCACCTTTCTTACAGGCCAGTGCCTTTTCAGCACTGTGCTGGAGTGCCGGAAACCGGAAGAGTAGTTCCCGGTGCACACGCACGCCAGTCACCTGGTCTTCTAGTTTCTGGATTGCATGCATACGCGAAGACAAGCTGGCCAGCATGCATGTGTGTGCCAGAAACCAGAAGAGCAACGGGCGACAGCTAGCGTGCCTAGAGAGATGGCTCTGTGTGCCACTTCTGGCACACATGTCATAGATTCGCCATCATGGTTATAAGCTGTTTTTAATGAAGAAGCTGCTCTGTATGTTATTTATGTATGTGTTTATTTGTTTAGGGCAGCC
Organism: Erythrolamprus reginae; assembly: GCF_031021105.1. Classification (NCBI taxonomy): domain Eukaryota; kingdom Metazoa; phylum Chordata; class Lepidosauria; order Squamata; family Dipsadidae; genus Erythrolamprus; species Erythrolamprus reginae. The sequence goes on along the minus strand of NC_091952.1, from coordinate 128,624,535 downwards.
AATAAACAAGGAGAAATAATTTACAACTACCGGCAAAATGAAAATTGGCTTAAACTGAAAAAGCAGATATTAGTGTGTTTTCCTCAGGATTTTTGTGACAGTGTGTGAAAATGAGTGTTAGGCAACATTTTTATAGCCAGCAGCTACCATAATATTTTTAGCAGAGACTATAAAAGGAGTGAATCCATATTAAACAGGTTGAACTTTGAAGCTTCTCTTTCTCTTTCCATCTCTCTCCCCCCTCCCTTCCTCCTTCCTTCTTTCTCATCTACCTATCATCTATCTATCATCTTGTGCAGTGGTGGGTTACAAATAATTTTGCTGCCTGACGTGCACACAACGCTTCTGCCCATGCACAGAAGCATCCCAGGTAGATGGGCAGAGCCTCCAGTTGGCAGCGCTGCCAGTTCTAAGAACCACTCTGAATTGGGAGCAACCCACCGCTGATCTTGTGCTCTAGTGCAAAATGGGAAGTAACAGCTATAAATTTTCAGCGATAAAAGAGATGGACTCCTAGGGCCACCCAGGAGACCAGGTTTCCCATCTCTGATCTAAATGATTGCAAGAGCTGTGCAGGCTTCCTGAGGGAGATCATGCTTAAAGGAAACACATTGAAAACCTTCTAGTTATACGTAGTTCTTGTTTAACAACTACCTCATTTGCCGACTCTTTGCAGTGATGACAAAAGAGTAACTTTACAAACAGTTTTTGAATTTGTAGCTTTCATAAAGCAAAGAAAAGCTGAAGTCAGATCATTAGCACAATTGTGATTTCATTTAGCAACTACTTTACTTAATGACTGAGTTGCTATACCCAAATGTGTTTTGTTTGCTAAATGGGGACTACGTGTATTATCTAAGATGTGTAGGTAAGGCATAAGAGATGATCTAATAATACAGATAAAATAGTCTGGAGGTACTACATTTTGTATATTGAAAAGCATTAAAAATTATTCAAGAAGTGTCACTGATCAGACAATGTGTTTCTTATATCTTAAGTTCTGCCTACTAATACTGCAATCTAACTAATTGCCTTTTCTAGCTTTTTTCTGCAACATAACATCTTTTTGTCTTTATACTTTAAGCAACTAAACCTGTCTCCACCTGATGAAAATAATATTATGGTAAATGTTTCTTACATGCTCAACTTGCTGCATGTAAAATGGCTGAAGGTTTGTTGGCCTCTTGTCTTCATAACATTTCTTCAGGTGTTTCCTCTTGCTTTCCTGCTGATCAGTATTATTTATTTAGATGGAGAACTACATCAATGAACACGTTGGCATATCTAACACCAGTGGGTGTGGTGGTGGAGATGTATCTAAAAGAGCAGTTTGCTGATGGAAACCCCCCCCCCCGAATCATTTAAACAATATTTCTTATCCTCCTTCCAAGGTGCTGCATGTATTTAGGAAATGATATATGCGCATGCATGAATCCCCATTAGGGTGAGCAGCAGTATTTATAGCAGTGGTGCCCATCCTTTCTGGCACCAGGGACTGGTTTTGTGGAAGACAATTTTTACATGGACTGGGTGGGTGGGTGGGATTCATGTGCAACCTAGATCCCATATGGTGCAGATAAAACTTTGCTTGACCCAGTTCTCAACAGGCTATGGACTGGTGCCTGGCCATGGCTCCAGAGGTTAGAGACCTCTGATTTAGAGCACAGAAAATTGATAAGAAAAAAGTTAGAAAAGGTAGAGATAGAGATAAAAAAAAGAAAGAGATATTAGTTGTAGTGTAGTGTTTGTATTATTTGATTTTTACTCACCTCTCACCTCTATAGGTAACTCAAGACAGTGACATAATACTCCTTCCTTATTTCCCTGCAACGACCCTGCGAGGTGGCCTTGGCTATCACCATTCACTATGTTTTTTCCATATCTGGAAAAACATTCTGGCTTATACCACTTTTACATTACTCCTTGTATTCCCGTTTGCTTTTTAAATTTGCCTCAATTTTTAAAGAAACTCATCAATTCCATCCTACACATTACCCCATTCATTCTACTTTCATAAATTTCTGTTGCACTTTCTATAACTACATTACCCCAACTTATATATTTTATACTTGTCATTTGCATTTATACTCAATCCACATTCACTAAGCACCCATTTGTTTTTGTTTTTTGTTTTTTTTGTATTATTATTATTATTATTATTATTATTATTATTATTATTATTATTATTTAGATTTGTATACCGCCCTTCTCCGAAGACTCGGGGTGGCTATACTTCTTCAGTATAGATATACTTCTTCGGTATTAAAATCCCACTGCATTCATTTTTTAGGTTTCTTCTGATATCTCCCAAATTTTACTTTCATCTAGGAAAGTGGGAAAATCACCCTTGTATCTATAGTGATCTTTACTTCTTTCCACAAAAATTCATTCCTCACGTCAAACCTCATTTTTTAAATTTAGTAATTAAATATTTAATAGAGGTGGGAACCAAATAGAGGAATATTAAGATATGCTTATAAAAAGACTGCAGGTAGCATGTGCTCTGTTATGAGATATCAATGTTTGTTGAAGGAAATTATAGTGGTATCGTTGTTTTTGACAACTAACTTTCCTGTCCATATACCTGATTGTGTCATGTAATCTAACATTTGCTGCATTTTCAATTTTAACACTCTTGTATTTTTTGCATTAACGTGTGCTTTATTTTTATTTCTATACATGAAAATTACTATTCGTCCAATAATCAATTACAGAGTCAGTCTTCACACACATTAAGTATGTCACATGGCCACTTCATAAGCAAATCTTAATATTTCTCAGGGTGTCAAACTTGTGGCCCGCAAGCCGGATACATCACGCTCTGGCCACTCCCACCCCAGTTTAGCGAAGGGGAAAAAGTCATGATACATCACATGATAACAACTTGACATCGTGAGTTTGACACCTATGAGCTACATCTTCTAGACATAAGAGTTTATCATGTTTCACCATACTCACAGCACATGAATTCCTTTCTTACATACCAGCATTTAGGAAAATGAATTTATAACATTCAGACCCAATCTTCAAGAGGTTGGTATCACGTTCCTTCCTTACTATAGGAGTACTCCTTTGGTTCCTCAAAATTAAAGTGAAATTCCATTCATTTCTGAATGATCTGTCTGTCTTGTCAAAACCATGAACCCCTTTTTCTGGTTTAAAAATCCATGTGCTTTTCTTCCTTTGTTCGTTAGGAATATTTTATGTGTCCCTAACATGACTAGGTGGGGAAGATATAGAATGGTATACTCAGTTACCATTTGAACAAATATTAATTTCTCTAAATAAGTTAAAATGGGCTATAAAGAGGTTAATTTAATATTATAGTAGTCTATCAGCACTTACCTTTCCTAGTACTAAATATATTCATAATTCTCTGAGTAGACTAGGACTCTGAGCCTCTCTCAGATCTATCTTTTTATCCAAATCTTCCAAATCCATCTTTTCTCATTTTTCTCCTCCTTCTATACCAGCAGTCCCCAGCCTTTTGGGCACCAGGGACCAGTTCTGTAGAGAGAGGTTTTTCCACAGACCAGAGGAAACATAGTTTTGCATGCTGCCTGCATCCTGTGGATGGGGCTTCGCTTGACTCCGTGGCCCAGTTTCTGGCATGTTGCAGACGAATGCTGGTCCATGGACCAGGGGCTGTGGACCTCTATTCTATACAATAAACTGAAAAGAGGTGTCCTACATTGCTATATTTTGATTGGCAATTTCATTATCTAATTATCATGGCTAGCAGTATTCCTCTCAGCGTTAATCATCTCATTTAATTTCAAATGATTCATCACTTATATTTCCATTCACTTGGTGTTTTCATTACATCATTATAAAGTTACGGTTTCTGCATAAGAAATTGTTCGCTCTACTGAAATTTCAAATAGACTTTAAAATACTACCATGGAAGCTTTTAATATATATATATAGTTTCACAGGAAATTTAGAACAGAATTACACTACCTAAAATGCAACATACTAATTAATAAAATACATAGCATTATAATTGTGAGCAGCACTAGCTATTTGAATATTGTATTACCTTTAATGCATAAAAATAATAATAATTGGGTCCTTTTTGGTAACAATTTGGTTGGTCTAAATTATTGAAATGTCAAAGGCTTGGATAGCAAGAGAAATCACTTTTCATTATTGTTTGTAGTAGTTGTATTTTGAATAGATTTGGCTCGTATAAACCATTTTTCAAAATAAATGTCATCCATCTGGTCATAATTCTGTCAATTGCTATTTGGATTGCATTCTTTTTGTTGCTTTCTAAGATATAGGGTATTTTTAACACTTAAAGACTATTCTTTCGTCATATTTAATTCATTGGATCCAGAAGTCTATAAGAGGGAACATTACTCATGAGAAATAAGGAATTTCTCTTGGTATATGTACAACCCTCCTACTCTGTGACCTACATCACCTCTAAAGTATTGAACATTATAGAGGAGTCAAGAGACATCTGGCAAGAAAGAAAATAAATATCCACTGAATCAAAGCCCAAAGGGACCTTTTTTCTTTCCTAGAAACGCCACTCTGGATCCAAATACTGAACATATATTTAAAAAATACCTTATTTTTTTCAAGTTTTAAGCTACTGACAGAATGTTGAAGATCCCTGTTTCCACATTCTCCTTTCCTACAAATTGTTTTTAGACTACCATGAGGAAAATTGTTGCATAAAGTTCTTATCTGGCAGTAAAAGCATAATAGTATATGTATATTATAAATAAGGATAATGATGATAATTTTCAAAAATCATCCCGTAAGAATCTGCACTAGTAATAGCACTATCAATTATAACTATTCAGTAGACTAAACTTCAACTAATATCAAGCTCTGGTCATTACATTATAAAATAAATCCATGAAATGATCACATATTCATATGAGGAGAAAAATGAAGTGAGGAAAACATAGCAATATAAATTCTTATTGTTTCTTTACACTTTTATGCTTACAAGATATGGGCAGAGGAAGTGACAAAAGTAAGTACTCCTAAGTGAAAGTGTTGATTAAGAAATAATGCTGAATTGCTGATGTCCAGAAAAAATATTGCTTAATCCAACAGTCAGTGGTGTGGTCATAGCAAAATGATAAACAATTACCAAACAACTCCAAACACACACGCACACGCACACACAGAGTTATAGAGTATATATATATATATAACTCTATAACTCTGAGTATATATATACTCTATATATAGTCCTGTTCAGGCACTCGTTTGATTGCTTTAAAATGTGGAGAGAATGTACACAAATTATACCTTCTGACAGGTGATCTGAAAGAAACATGTATTAGCACTCATTTAAACATGGATACTTCTGTCAGGGTGATTTAGGACTACATTGCATTGAATGGGAATACACTGCAGCTGTTTTTTCAGAACCCAGCTCCTGAATTACTTGCAATATAGGTTAGCTGAAAATGTTGTTATTTAAACAACCTATTTTGTCAATATAGTCTTTAGACTAGTAATAAGCTTGCTTCCAGAGATAAACACGGTGCTTAGCTGTTTCAGGAGTTGGCTGTTCAGTCCAATAAAGGACCACCATTTACTGAATCATGTGTTATATTTTTTCTCACAGCATTAATAATTTTATGTTATCAAAATTCTGAAAATTTTGTAATATGTTTTTCAGTCTGAACAGGAAGTACGGATAGCCCAAAGTGAGTTTGACCGGCAAGCAGAAATTACTCGACTTCTGTTGGAAGGGATCAACAGTACACATGTGAGTACAGAGCAAAAGGCAAGATGGTTTTGCTTAATTGTTAAGAGTAAGAAAATTAAAAGCCATTAATTATAAGTAAATGTTAAGATGATTATATCCCTGTCTATCAACCTTCTTGGATCATCTGCTACAATAAGTAAATAAAATATGCTCTAGAATTTCTGAAGATACAACTTCCTCCCTTTTCCCCATTCAAAATGAAAATCTGCAGTTTAAGTTTAGATACAGTTCAGTGACCACTCATTTGGGGTTCATTTGAGGTTAAAACAGTGCGGAACTAGTGAGACATTATGGCTGGTTTTCAAAGTTCCAGCCATTGCAGAGTCATATGATTAGGGTGCTAGTGACTGGCACATAATAACAACAGTTACAATGTCCAGCATCATGTGATCACCATTTGCGATCACCTAACAATGACAATAAGAAATGCTGCCACTATCATTGTAAGTTGATATGATCATGTGATTTCATATTCTGATTGTTCATCTTAGCAGTGGAATTGCTAGTGCCAATTACTGTCATTAACAAACATTATCTATATTACTGGTTATCTTATGTTAATTGTCTTATTTGTAAAATTTACCAATTTCACATCTGATGAAGGTAATTTACTTAAAACTTCAATATCCTCCAAATTAACTTCTCTGTATTTTTAAATGATTGAAACATCCCCGTAATTTTGTTGTTCATATTTATGTTTTATTGCATCGTAGGCACATCATCTTCGTTGTTTAAATGATTTTGTGGAAGCCCAGCTGACTTACTTTGCACAATGTTATCAGTATATGTTGGACCTTCAGAAACAGCTTGGAAGGTAATAATTAAATCTATAGTTACGTGTCTCAAACTAAAGAGGTAAAATAAATAGAATTGGCCAGATTTTTTAAAAACCTTGTTTAGTGACTATTCAGATTTCATGATAGTGAAAATCTTTGGGAATATCTTTCTGGAAAATTTCTGTTCCGTAACATCAAAGATCAGGATTTGATCATTATAAATACGATTTAATTGCACACTTTTCCTCTGAAAAAAGACAAGATTTTTCTGGAGTTTGCATGACTAAGCAGTCATCCAGGACAACTTGAATCAAATACAGTAATACCTCATCTTACGAACGTAATTGGTTCCAGGACGAGGTTCGTAAGGTGAAAAGTTCGTAAGATGAAACAATGTTTCCCATAGGAATCAATGGAAAAGCCAATAATGCGTGCAAGCCGATTAGGAAAATCCAAAACATTAAGGCTTTAAAAAAAAAAACCTGCCGGCAGACGAAGCTGAGGCGAACGGAGTGGGGGGAGGGAAACCCATGGAGATCCAGAGGGGAGAATGGTGCAGGACAGGGTGGGGAAAAACGGGGGAAACCCATGGAGATCCAGAGGGGAGAATGGTGCAGGACAGGGTGGGGAAAAACGGGGGAAACCCATGGAGATCCAGAGGGGAGAATGGTGCAAGACAGGGTGGGGAAAAACGGGGGAAACCCATGGAGAACCAGAGGGGAGAATGGGGCAGGACAGGGTGGGGAAAAACGGGGGAAACCCATGGAGATGCAGAGGGGACAATGGGGCAGGACAGGGTGGGAAAAAACGGGGGAAACCCATGGAGATCCAGAGGGGAGAATGGTGCAAGACAGGGTGGGAAAAAACGGGGGTAACCCATGGAGATGCAGAGGGGAGAATGGTGCAAGACAGGGTGGGAAAAAACGGGGGAAACCCATGGAGATCCAGAGGGGAGAATGGTGCAGGACAGGGTGGGAAAAAACGCGGGAAACCCATGGAGATCCAGAGGGGAGAATGGTGCAAGACAGGGTGGGAAAAAACGGGGGAAACCCATGGAGATCCAGAGGGGAGAATGGTGCAGGACAGGGTGGGAAAAAACGGGGGAAACCCATGGAGATCTAGAAGGGAGAATGGTGCAGGACAGGGTGGGAAAAAACGCGGGAAACCCATGGAGATCCAGAGGGGAGAATGGTGCAAGACAGGGTGGGAAAAAACGGGGGAAACCCATGGAGATCCAGAGGGGAGAATGGTGCAAGACAGGGTGGGGAAAAACGGGGGAAACCCATGGAGATCCAGAGGGGAGAATGGTGCAAGACAGGGTGGGGGAAAACGGGAGGAACTCAAGTCTGGAGGTGGGGCATCCCAGCGGCCGGCAGCAAGTTCGTAAGGTGGAAAAAGTTCGTAAGAAGAGGCAAAAAAATTCCGAACCCTGGGTTCGTATCTTGAAAAGTTCGTATGATGAGGGGTTCGTATCATGAGGTACCACTGTACTTTGTAACTTATATGATTTTGTTTTTAAAGCTATATTTTGTGGAAGCTTTTGTACATTGTGTTTTGTAGTTCAAAAATTGAATTGCTTAGTTTTGGAAAATTATATTGGAAGGTGAAACCCCATATTAAAATTGTTATTTGAAAGTGTGTTTACAGCATTCATGTTTATCTGTAATAATTAATTTTATTTTCATCCTTTATAGCTTTCCAGCTACGGTTCTTGTCAATAATAACCAGTCATCTACAACTTGTGTTCCAAGTAGTTCTTCTAGTAATACGTCCTCAGCTACTGTTACACCCTCACTATCTTCAATAAGCAGTGCAGCAGCAGCTTCAAGCTTTGGTGAATTGAAGCCCTCAAGTGGTAGTAGAAAAGCCAGAGTACTTTATGATTATGATGCTGCAAACAGCACTGAATTATCACTACTTGCAGATGAGGTAATCATTTGCCATTTTTAAATAAAAGCAAATATTTTATGAAAGCATGATAGATCTGCCTTTTGTCTTGGAACAATTGCAGTGTGATCTGGGTTTGAATGATATTACCATAAAGCCTTTGCCTTAATCAGATTACTGTGTGATCTCTTTTTCCTCACTGGTGATTGCCCCCTCACTTTGCAGGTATAGAGGGTTACATTGGTCTACCCTAGGTGACTAATATATCCTGTGAAGTTTCAGGTGGACCTTGGATTTTTATCCCAAGGGTCTGATATGTGGTTAAACTGTAGCCTTGGTTATTGCCTGGGATGTGTTGGGTTATTCCTATGTAGCCTCTTACTGTGCTCCTTGTTGTGGAAGTGCTCCTTGTTTTTCTGAGGAATTTTGGGAGATTAAATGCTAGAAGATTATTGGAAGATGACAGAGAATGAATCTGACCAATGACCTGGGAGAGTTGGAATGCTATCCTCCCCTCAGTTAAATAGTGTAGTCTGAAATGATCCAGGAAGTGGGTTTTCTCATGTTACAGTACCTGCAACCCTTATTTTTGATAATGTCTAAAATACATTGTTCTGTTCTGTTTGCCAATCAGAATTATGTTGGAGTAAGGTGACTTACAGTATACATAAATAAATGTTTTCTTTGTTGCTTCTAGGTGATAACCGTGTACAGTGTCCCTGGCATGGATTCCGATTGGTTGATGGGTGAACGAGGAAATCAGAAAGGCAAAGTGCCTATTACTTACTTAGAACTGTTAAACTGAGCAGTTGGCTTGTATAAAGACTGTCAGTTATGGTGAGATCATATTTATATGCAATTTAACTTTATATAAACCAGATTTAAGTGTCTTCCATGTTAATGTCTTAATGGATGAGAGTAACGAGCATTAGAAATGGGCATTTCTTGCCAGTATTGTTGCATGGTAGATACTGTTTTGAGAACTAAGTTGTTTAAGGGCTTTTTACTTTATGTGCCAAGATTGTTTCTTATATAACTTTGTTTCTATTGGAATTTTCACTAATAACAGTTTTCTGCTTTTGAGTACTGTGAACCTGAAAGCAGGGAAAACAGTTTTCTACAGAACTTTTCATAATGACAAGTCTCTTCAAAATAATAAATGGTTGAAAAATTGTTGCCTTTTTTTCCTGGGTAGAATTGAACTTTTACCTTTTAAAGGTCTATAACTGTTATTTTGTGCAACGAAACACTACGGCCTTAAAGAAAAGTCTTTATAACATGGTTGTGTCACGGTAGACACTGGGTTACTACAGGGCAATGTTTATAGGATATTCTTTGCTTATTCCCCCACTTCCACACATTTGATTTTTTGCTCAAATTGAATAGCATTGCTTATTAGTACAAGCATCTTGGTTAAATGTTGATTGGATTGCAAATGTTTGTTTTATTTATTTATTGATTGATTGATTTGATTTGATTTGATTTGTATGCCACCGCTCTCCGAGGACTCGGAGCGGCTTACCACTGTTAGTCCCCTTGAATACCAAAGGAAAGGAATAATACCACTGTAATCAGAATTGGGAAGACTTTTGTGAACTTGCCTCTGGGTGACACAATAATTCATCTAGACCAGTGTTTCCCAACCTTTTTTGAGCTGTGGCACATTATTCACATTTACAAAATCCTGGGGAACATTGAGCGGGGGGGGGGGCTAAAAAATTTGGAGAAAAACCCCTCTCTTCCTCCCTTTCACCCTATTTCTCTCTCCCTCCCTCTTTCTTTCCCTCTCTCTCCATCCCTCTTTCCTTCTTTCTTCCTTCCTCTCTTTTTTTCCTCTTTCTCTCTCCCTCCCTCCTTCCTCCCCCTTTCTCTCTTTCTTGCTTTCTCTCTCTCTTGCATTCTTTCTCTCTCTCTTCCTCTCTCTTTCTGTCTCTCTTTCTCTCTCCCTTGCTTTCATTCTCTCTCTTTCTCTCTCTCTTGCTTTCCTTCTCTCTCTTTCTTGCTTTCTTTCTTTCTCTCTCTTGCTTTCTTTCTCTCTCTCTTGCTTTCTTTCTCTCTTGCTTTCTCTCTCTCTCTTCCTCTCTTTCTCTCTTTCTTGCTCTTTCTCTTGCTTTCTCTCTTACACTCTTTCTCTCTCTCTCTCCCTTGCTTTCTCTCTCTCTCTTGCTTTCTCTTTCTTTCTCTCTCTCTCTTGCTTTCTCTCTTTCTCTCTCTCTTGCTTTCCTTCTGTCTTTCTCTTTCTCTCTTGCTTTCTTTTTCTCTCTCTCTCTTGCTTTCTTTCTCTTTCCTTCTCTCTCTCTCTCTTCCTCTCTCTTTCTCTCTCTCTCTTGATTTCTCTCTTGCTTTCCTTCTCTCTCTTTCTCTCTTGCTTTCTCTCTCTCCTCCTTTTTCTCTCTCTCTCTTTCTCTCTCGTGCACCACGCCGGCAACAGAGAGAGAAAGAGAGAGACAGAGCGGAGAGAGAGTGGAGGGCGGCTTGCCGGTCTGCGGCCCCCCTGGATCAGTGGCCCCACATGGCCCCAGCGCAGACTCCACCATCACCTTCACCTCCGCCTAAGAGGCAGCAGCCACATTCACCCCTTCGCCCTCCCAGGTGTCCATGGCACTCAGCGCCCAGCCATGCGCTGCCTCAGCCTCTCGGTACCCTGCCCAACTTCTACCTGCAGGAACGGGTGGTGGGGCACCACGAAGGGCGGCGCTTGAAGGCCACCACGGCGCCGTTGTTGTCATCACGGCGCAAAGCCACGCAGTCCCAGATCGCTCGCTTCTCCGGCCAGCAAGCCGTCTGCCTGGGAAAGCGGTGCGCTTTTAAAAGACACGCTTTTCAAATGCGGCGCTTTCCTGGGCAGCCGGCTTTGCTGGCCGGAGAAGGGAGCGATTCAGGACTGCGTGGCTTTGCGCCACTTCAAAAATTTCTGCCGGGGGGGGTCCTAATGGCTGTGTGGGCGCACGCCCACGCAGCTTAGAAGCAACAGTGGCCGGCGCCCTCCCACCGGGCCCCAAAAGCTCACTTGTTGTCACCGGGAAGCTCCAGCCAGGCCGGGCTCGCGGCACACCTGACCATGTCCCGCGGCACACTAGTGTGCCGCGGCACACTGGTTGGGAAACACTGATCTAGACAGTCTTAAGTCCATGATGGCGAACCTATGGCATGCATGCCACAGGTGGCACATATAGCCATATCGGAGGCCATGTGAGACATTGCCCTGGGTCAGCTCTAGCGTGCATGCGTGTGCTGGCTAGCTAATTTTCAGCCTTGGGAAAGCTGTTTTGTCCTCCGGGCGCTTCAGCAAAAACCCCACCCAATGGACAAACCGGAAGTTTGGAAAAACACACTTTCGGTTTGCCATTGTGCTGATTTTTGCACTCTGGAGGGTTCAGGGAAGCTTCCTGAAGCCCCGGAGTGCAAAAAAACAGCACAACGGCAAACTGGAAGTGTTTTTCCCAAACTTCCGGTTTGCCTTTTAGGCATTTTTTTTCAGACACCAGGCTTCAGTGAGGCCTGAGCGTGGAGCCGAGGGGGGATTGTGTCCATGTGTGGGGGCAGTGCAGGGGTTGTGCATGCATGGGAGGAAGGGGTGTAGGCATGCACATGCATGCTACAGGGTGTCCAGCAAACCTGGAAAACTGGGAATTATCAGGAAAATCGACAGTTCAGGAAATATCAGGGAATTACCAGGGAATTTGTGAAAAAAACGGAATACAGTAATCCCTCGCTTCTTCGCAGTTCATCTTTTGTGGATTCACTACTTCACGGGTTTTCAAAGGGGGCTTAAATCCATTAAATCCATTGAAAATTTTAAATCCATTAAAAATTCATAAAATTCTTCTACAGTACTACTGTACTCTATTAAAGGAACTGGTAGGATATCACACGTAGTTCCAGCTGAGAAACATTATAGAATGACTGTTTAATGTAAAGGGTGGGTTTTAAAGGTCCAAAATACACATTAAATACATAAAAAAACATTTCCTCTACTTCACGGAAATTCATTTTTCACGGTTGGTCTTGGAACACGTCCCCTGTGAAAAACGAGGGATTACTGTAAATCACGGTGGGGGGGGGGACGACGACAAAACTCTATTAAAATGTTTAAAAGTCAAGGAAAAATGATGTTTTTTTAAAAGATGGATCATGCTGCCTGGCAGAGTCAAGCAAAATTGAGTACAGTATAACTGTGGCAACAACTTGTTTCCTCAGCTACCAATATTTTTTCACGTCTTAGCAGTTTGGTATGACATCGTCTACAAACGTGCCTTAACTAGATTGCAAGTTACAGGGAAATGTCAGGGAATTTCAAAATGCTTTCCCCCTGGACACCCGGATGCTAGCACACCTCCTTTTGGCACGCGAACCAAAAATGATTCTCCATCACTAGTCTAAGTTTTCACCATTTATCATTACAATTTGCAATTGTATGTTTTGTTTTTCCTGTGAAATATTTTTCCTTTTGTGTAAGGGAAACAATAACAGCTTCCAATCAGCCTCATATAGTTTTCACACACATCCTGTGCAACCATTCCAAATGCAGGCTACCTCTATGACGTTCCTTGAGTTGCACCAGAAATAAATTCCCAGTTTCACAGTGCTGCTATCTTGTTTCATGTTATCATTGTAACTGAGGGTCTTTTAAAGTCATAAACACTATTAAGAAAGTAGATTGAAGACACATCAGAAGCCAGTCCTGAACAGGCAGCTCCTAATCAGCTGAAGATTGACAAAGTAATGACTGCCAGGAAAGAAACTGTGAGTATTTCAACACCCCAGAATTTAAGCAGCATATTTAAAGCAATTGTAACTTAGGAATGCAATGCCTCCCTCCACTCTTAACATTTAGTTACTCTCTGAGGAAGGTACCAGCACAGTTATAGGTGAAATAATCATCCTGAAACTAGAGCCTGGGATTTCATGCCACAGTAAACAATGCACCAAATGAGAACAGTGTACTTTGGCCATGTTTGCATCAGACCGTAATACCTATTTTTTAAAAACTCAGTTACTGAACATAAAATGGATATTAAGATGTTTCTTATGTAGCTTGTCCAGGTGTAATCAGTGAACTTTTAAATCTCAGAATAGTTGGGGTTTCCAACTTAAGAGGATTTTCCTTACCTTCAGACTACAACATGGCTGAAAAATGCCACAGTGTATTAAAGCTTTCTTGGCCAACTTCCTTAAAAATCTCCATATCAGTTTTTAAAGGTTTAGCTTTATAATTGCTCCCTCAAAACAGAACAAATAAGGGGAAGCTTGGTTCTGTTAGGTTAGTGACCAAGTCTTGTCTTATCTATAAGTTACATGCTCATTCTATGCTTTCCCTCTGCTTTGCTTTGGAAGAGGAGCTGTTGAGCTTGGTCTTTGAAAACTCCTATGGGAATAATAATAATTGGGCAATCTCACTATCTCAAGCACTTCCTCCATAGTCCACATGAGATAGTAGGAAAGCTGTAAAAACTGGGCCATAGAGTCTGCAGTTGATAAGAGTGCTGGAAAGGGTTGTGTGCCGAAAGAGGCTTCTGTTCATCTCAAGGATCCTAACTGAGGGAAGATTCAGGACCTGGAAAAATCCTTTAAATTGCTCTGTATTTCAGTGATCAAAGTACTGAGAATAAGCTGTCAACTTCCCCACTAGAGAGTTTCCCCACATACAGTACTGTAGTTTGGCTAACACCCCACTATACAACATGACACTGTCGAAAGGGAGAATGGGAATCAGAAACTGGGAAGAATTCCATTTGAAGCAGCCCCATCACCTTTGAGAGCAATAAACTACAGTTCACCCAAGTACAAAGTCCTGCTCGTCTGAATGTAGCCAAGCACCTAGTCCCTCTTGTGACCAGAGGAATATTATCAATTTCAAAAGAAGCACTGATAACTGATTTTAAAATTTCATACTAGAAGGATACTAGCAACGGCCTTTTTTAGAAGTTTTGAATGTGCTGAAAAACACATGTTGGTGACCCCATGTAACTTGATTCGTTTTTATGTTTGATGGCAACCCCATAGAAACATAGAAGTCTGATGGCAGAAAAAGACCTCATCATGGTCCATCTAGTCTGCCCTTATACTATTTCCTGTATTTTATCTTAGGATGGATATATGTTTATCCCAGGCATGTTTAAATTCAGTTACTGTGGATTTATCTACCACGTCTGCTGGAAGTTTGTTCCAAGGATCTACTATTCTTTCAGTAAAATAATATTTTCTCATGTTGCTTTTGATCTTTCCCCCAACTAACTTCAGATTGTGTCCCCTTGTTCTTGTGTTCACTTTCCTATTAAACCCCATGTTTGGTAGAGGTTCATATTAAATGGTTATTTCACAAAGGACCCTTCTGTATACAATTTTTCAAAGTACAGTGAATGATCTACTCTTGGTGGTTGACTCTAGTGATATGACACATTATTCAGTTTGGTGATGAAGCCACATTTCGATACAAGATACATCCAGTGAAACATCAAGAATGTTTGGCTAAATGAATGAATGACTAAAAATCTTGAACTACCATAGAAATCTTAACTAGCTTAATTTCTACTGATGCCATGTAGTCTTATAGACATATTTGAGCAGCTAATGACCGCATTTAAATCAAATTGCACACAGAGGAAAGACACAGATGGGTTGATTCAAACCATAAATTATCAATGTGGCTTGACCTTGGCTGCATCAGACTAAAATTCTAAGATGTTTATAAACAGCAGCCTATGGAGGCACACCAGGTGGCCCTCCTTGCATTAAACTATGATAATCACTCATAAGGGCAAACGCCAAAGCCATCATAAAAACAAGACAGATGTTGATTCAGTCTGTCAGATTGCTGAACTTCACTCTTCTGGCATTTAACTACTTCAAGCTTTTATAATGCACCCTCAAACTCAGCCATCCAAGAACCTTATGGACACAGGAGGCAGGTTATAAAGGCCTATGTGTGTTACACAGCTATACAACAGGGCTAACAAGAGTTGAAACATGAACCCCAGTTTCAGTATCAGAAATGGCAAAACTGGTATCTGAAGATAGGCAAGACTTTAGACTTTGGCTAAGTTCTATCAGAAGCAATACAACTGAATTCCAACTTGGGTACCAAATTTAGCTTTCTGGATTACATATGTCAACCAACCTGATCTCACTCAAAAAGACAGGAGAGAGGATGACAATAATTGCATTCATATATAAAAAAAGCAGATGTGATATAATAAATTAGAAGCAAGTAGCCTACTAAATATGATTAGTAAACTATATGCTAAGCACCTGATATCAAGAACATTAGAGGTGGTTTAGCAAATTCTCATCATTAAATATATTGGAGTGGATTTTGATACCAAAGAGGTTCAGCCTGATTATTATGCCTTTGAAGCAGCCAGCATCTTTTGCCACTTTTTGATAATTTTTTTCCCAACTGTAGGGAGTTGGTTTCTGTAGCTCTTAAAAAAGTTTTTAAAACTGAAACATTAGCTCATATATTATACAGAACAGAGTTGGCTCTCTCTTTGCTATTGGGAACTATTTTTGTGGGTTCAAGTTGTGTAATCAAAATCTCTCTCAAATTTGAGGGGGCAATGCCTAAAATTATTGGCTAATGACATAGTTCTTTCCCACTGCCCAATTATTTCTTTTATTGTCTGAGGACCATTTGCCAAGCTTGAAGGATGCTATAGAGCAGGTATGTCAGATTCAAGGCCCACAAGCTGGATCCGTAAAGTATTGGCCCTCAGTGGCTTTGCCAGCAAAAATGGAGCTTGTGAGGGCCGTGCGTGTTTTTGTTGGCAAAGGGCTGCTGCAGGAGGCCATTGCACCCAAAAAACAAAGCCCAGGATGGCAGTGTGTGACCCTCAGGGCCACCATCAGGAATTTTGGGGCCCCATACAGCCTAAGTGTCTGCCCCCCCCCCGCCATTTTAAAACTATTTTAAGTCGCCAAGCCACTCCATCCCCCGGGGATCATTTCCCGCCTCACGCCAAGCGAGGTGGTCCCATAGGCCAGTGTTTCCCAACCTTGGCAACTTGAAGATATCTGGATTTCAACTCCCAGAATTCCCCAGCCAGCAAATGCGAGGAGTTGGAAAGGACGAGGGGAGAGAAAAAGCAGGGTACCAGCAGTCAGGCGGGTGTCTTGAGGGGGCACTCCCATCTGGAAGGAAGGGAAGAAAGGCTAGGGCGAGCTATGAAGGAAGGAAGGAGGGAGGGAGGGAGGAATGGTAAAAGGGGCGATCAAGAGAGGAATGGGTAAATGAATGGATGGAGGGTGGGAAGGAAGGAAAGAAGGAAGGGACAGGAACAGAGGAAGGGTGCAAAGGAAGCAAGGAAAGGTGTGAAAGGGGAGAGTAAGAGAGGAAGGAGTGAAAGAAGGGAATGAGGGAGGAAAGGGAGGAAGGAAAAGGAAAGCAAGAAATGGAGGGAGGAAAGGAAGGAAAAGAAAGAAAGAAAGGGGGAAGGGACAGGAACAGAGGAAGGAAGCAAGGAAACTTAAGAAAGGGGAGAGTAAGAGAGGAAGGACTGAAGGGAGGGAGGGAGGGAAGAAGGTAGGAAGGAGAAAGAAAATAAGAAATAGAGGAAGGGAAGGTAAAAGAGAGAAAGAAAAAGAGCAAGAAAGAAAGAAAGAAAATGAAAGAAATAAAAATAGAGAGGGGGAATGAAAGAAATGGAAGGAGGGAAGGAAGGAGAGAAAGCAAGAGAAAGAAAAAAGAATGAAAGATCTAGAGAGCAAGAGAGAAAAAGAAAGAAAGAAAGAAAGAAAGAAAGAAAGGCAACTTCAAAGAAAGGCTCACTGAGCATCTCTCACTCTCTTTCTATCCCTCTTTCTTTCTCTGTCTTCTATCTCTCCTCTTCCTTTATCTCATCTCTCTCTCCCTCTCTCTTTCTCTCTCTTTCTCTCCCCCTCTCCCCCTTTCCCTCTCTCTTTCTCTCTCTCCCTCTCTTGCTATCTCTCCCCCTCTCCCTCTCTCTTTCTCTCCCCCCCTCTCTCCTCCCTTTCCCTCTCTCTTTCTCTCCCTCTCTTGCTATCTCTCCCCCCTCTCCCTCTCTTTCTCTCTCTCCCTCTTTCTCTTTCTCTCCCCCCTCTCTCCCCCTTTCCCTCTCTTTCTCTCTCTCCCTCTCTTGCTATCTCTCCCCCTCTCCCTTTCTCTCCCTCTCTTGCTATCTCTTTCTCCCCCCTCTCTCCCTCTCTCTTTCTCCCTCTCCCTCTCTCCCCCTCTCTCTCTCCCTCTCTTGCTATCTCTTTCTCTCCCCCCTCTCTCCCTCTCTTTCTCCCTCTCCCTCTCTTTCTCTCCCCCTCTCTCCCTCTCTCTTTCTCTCCCTCTCTTGCTATCTCTCTCCCCCCTCTCTCCCACTCTCTTTCTCTCTCTCCCTCTCTTGCTATCTCTTTCTCTTTCTCCCCCCTCTTTCCCTCTCTCTCCCTCTCCCTCTCTCTCTCTCCCCCCTCTCTCCCTCTCTCTTTCTCTCCCTCTCTTGCTATCTCTTTCTCTCTCCCTCTCTCTTTCTCCCTCTCCCTCTCTTGCTATCTCTTTCTCTCTCTTTCTCCCCCCTCTCTCCCTCTCTCTTTCTCCCTCTCCCTCTCTCTCCCCCCCTCTCTCCCTCTCTCTTTCTCTCTCCCTCTCTTGCTATCTCTGTCTCCCTCTCTCCCCCCTCTCTCCCTCTCTCTTTCTCTCCCTCCCTCTCTTGCTATCTCTTTCTCTCCCCCCTCTCTCCCTCTCTCTTTTGGCGGCGGCAAGGTCATCAGCTGTGAGGCGGAGCTCCGGAACGGAGCACTGACGGCAGCGGCTAGACGTGTTGCTAGACGCCGTAAATGCTGTCCAGCCACTGCTGTCAGTGCCTCTGCTCCAGAGCTCAGCCTCCGCCTCACAGCTGACCACTCTGCCGCTGCCCCACGGCTACTACCCGCTGCCTGCGACTGCTGAGAGAAAGAGAGAGGGAGAGAGGGGCCTACTACCCGCTGCGGCTGTTGCTGCCGCCGCCATCACCCTCCCGCTGCGCGCCGCCCTTCCACTGCCGCTACCCTCCCACCAGCCCCAAATCGGAGGAGGGGAGGGGAGGGAAAGAAGGAGCCACCCCGCCGTAGCGGCTTGTAGAAGAGGGGGGCAGCGGCGCGCCCAGCCGATCGGGCAGGTGTGTGTGTGTGAGTGTGTGAGTGAGTTGTGAGGAAGGGGCTGGAGCAGCGGCCACATTGCCCAACGCCGCCGCCTTGGGAAAAGGTAGAGCCGCGTTAAGGCCCCGCAAAGCAGGGCCGAAGCGGCAGCCCAGAAGCCGGCATGCAGAAGCCCACGGAGAAATCCCACAACTTCCGCATCGATGCTCTCCTGGCCGAGGAGCCGGCGCGGCCGGTGCCCAGCGTCTTCCCGGAGAGCTCCGCCAGCAGCCCCGGCGCCTGCCTGCGTGCCGAGACGCCTTCACCCTGTGCCCCGCCGGGCTTGGTCCCCCTGCCCGCCGCCGCCTTCGTCCCCAAGCCTGGCTTGCTCAACCTGCCCCCGCCGGACTCCCTCGGCGGCTTGCCAGCCATCTACCCGCCTCCGCTTTATCCAATCCCGGCTCTGGCCGGCCAGCACGCCGCCTTCGGCTACCCCACCAGCCCCAAAGCTCACCTGCTGCAGCCGTCAGGGAAGCTCCAGCCGGGCGGGGCGCTGCAGTTGCCGGAAAACTTGAAAGGAGCTAAGAAGGAAGCTCAGCTTCCTCTTCTCACAACTTTTTGAACAATTAGGGGCCCCGGCCTTCTGGCGCCAAATTAGCAGCTCCTTGCACATGCGCAAAAGGGCCCGGCCTTTTTCTTTTCTGAGGTGACAGTCTGCGCATGTGCAAGGAGCTGCTGACTGCGGGCCCCTCTAATTGGTCAATTTCACCGGACCCGGTACGGGACTCCCAGTAGTACCGGTCTATCGGCGGCCCTGGTGACCCTCATGGGCTCCGCTGTCACTGGCAAAGTGCTAACAAAACAAACTATTAGCAAAAGTGTTGTTTGATCACACGAGTGATGTCGAGCTGGCCACACCCACTTTAACCATGCTCCCCTCCCCAGTCAAACACAACCCTGATGTGGCCCTCAGTGAAATCAAGTTTGACACCTTTGCCATAGAGGAAGCTCTCAGAAAGAGAAACAGTATGCACAATATGTATACTGTACGTACATACATCTATATATTATGAAGTTTAGTTTAAGACAGTGTTTCTCAACCTTAGCAGTTTGAAGATGTGTGGACTTCAATTCCCAGAATTCCCCAGCCAGCAATGCTGGCTGGGGAATTCTGGGAGTTGAAGTCCACACATCTTCAAACTGCTGGCTGGGGAATTCTGGGAGTTGAAGTCCACACATCTTCAAACTGCTGGCTGGGGAATTCTGGGAGTTGAAGTCCACACATCTTCAAACTGCTGGCTGGGGAATTCTGGGAGTTGAAGTCCACACATCTTCAAACTGCTGGCTGGGGAATTCTGGGAGTTGAAGTCCACACATCTTCAAACTGCTGGCTGGGGAATTCTGGGAGTTGAAGTCCACACATCTTCAAACTGCCAAGGTTAAGAAACACTGATTTAAGATAATGTGGACTTTGTATACAATTCTGACTACTTGTCAGAAGATTGCAAAAGGTGATTACATGATGCTGGGATACTGCAACCGTCATAAACATGAGTTGGTTGCCAAGCTTCTGAATTTTGATTGTGTGACCATGGAGATGCTGCAAAGGTAATTATGTGAAACAGTCATAAGTCACTTTTCAGTGCCATTGTAACTTTGAATTAACACTAAACAAATGATTGTAAGTTCATGATTGCATGTATATACTATTGCCATCTGAAGTGCAGCTGTCCGGTGTATGTAAGGATGAAAGTGGACATTGACTTTTTCTGGTGGTCACAGTATCTAAACGCACTGTATATGGGATACACTACCTATTTAATTGAATACTAGTTATGCGTTCTGTTCATCTGGCCCATCTGCTTGAATTGCCCTCTGTTTTCAGGAAGGTGATATCAATGATCTCATTCCCAGGCACTGGTAATGAACTCTGTCAAAATGTAAAAATACTGCCCAGAAAAGTACTGGTGTTCTCTTAAACTATATTGGCCAAGAAATGTGGATAAGAGAAGGGAAGAAAAATAGATTCATGCGTGATGGAAATATGTGTAAAGATGTGTACGTTCCAATTCTACCTATTCACTAACCCCTTATTTTATAAACCTATATCCATTTTCTTGAGTAGGTGTTTCCATAGCTATCTTCAGCTGCTGATTGGAACTTAGGATTCACGTGAAAAATTGTATTAGTTTTAATAATAATAATAATTGTATTAGTTTTAATAATAATAATAAACAGATGCACACTATACAAATTATTAAGACTAATAAAATTTATTTAAAAAAATAGGATTCACGTGAAAAATAAAGCCAATTCTGCATAACATTTCCCCACTTCTGGATTTAAAAATGGTCAAAATCCAGCAGGTTAGGCCTAATTTCATGACAACCGTAGTCATTTTGAAATGATAACCTCTACAGCCTGTTGGCACATGACACATAGCACAGAATCAGTTGGGTTGAAATTAGGGTGGTTTGCAGTCAGTTACACCTGAACCTGCAACTTTCTATAAATATTTATACAATAGTATATGGCAGTGTTGGCGTACCTATGGCACAGGTGCCACAGGTGGCACGCAGAGCTGTATCTGCTGGCAAATAAGCCATTGCCCTAGCTCAGCTCCAATGTGCATGTGTGTGCCAGCCAGCTGATTTTTGGCTCACACAGAGGCTCTGGGAGGGCGTTTTTGGCTTGGCTTCCAGAGAGATGAGGGAGGGCGTTTTTTATCTTCCCCCAGCTCCAGGGAAGCCTTTGGAGCTGGGGAGAACAAAACACGAGCCTACTGGGCCCACCAGAAGTTGGGCAACAAACAGTTTCCGGCCTCCAAAAGGCCTCGCGGGGTGAGGGAAGGTGTTTTCACCCTCCTCAGGCATTGAATTATGGCTATGGGCACTCGCGGATACGCGATAGTGTGCGTGCATGCTCTTTCAGTACCCGAGGGAAAAAAGGTTTGCCATCACTGGTGTATGGTATACTAGAGCAGTCTTTCCCAACCTTGGCAACTTGAAGATATTTGGACTTCAACTCCCAGAATTCCCCAGCCAGCAAATGCTGGCTGGGGAATTCTGGGAGTTGAAGTCCAAATATCTTCAAGTTGCCAAGGTTGGGAAGCACTGTTCTAGAGAATAGCTGGTTAGGAAGAAAAAGCCTAGTAGGGTAGATATTAGTCAGCATCACATAGAATAACACAAGCACCAATATGTATACTTTTGTCACACTGTTCATGTTCATTTCAATTCCTTGAATTTAAGAGCTGGTAAGAATATTTAATAAATGCAATATATTTGTGCTATTGCTTAAATGTCCCTTTTAAAACAGAAGCTGGAATTGATGCAAAAGTGGGATTTATTTCAGAAATGAATCTGTCTGAGCACTATATTGCGGCAATTAAATGTTGGGTTAGGACAGGGAAATGTGTGCTCCATGCCATCCTCAGCCATGGATGTGTAATTCTCAGCCCATCCCATCTCAAAGCTTGCAAGGAAAACCAAGGGGAGAGAACACTGTGTATATTTCTTGAAATCCTGGAGGAAAAGCAGACTACAAATCTGGCGTGGGGGTGAGGAGCGAAAGAGATTTTCTGCCATTAATACTTCCTATATTACTCATCAGTGTTCTGTCTGGGTGTCCCCAGACTTCAACACCAACTGGAAAAAGCAGCCAGACACGCTGGTAAAAGCAAAAGCACTTTATAGTTTGAAAAATAAACACAGAGAAAAACCTGTTCTTCCCAACAGGCAGGCTATGAGACTTCACAGCAGAGTCCTGATGGCCAGACAATACAGCAGACTTCTTGCTGGCACACCCACCACTGTAGAGAATAAGACCCACACCTTTTCCCCCCAAGGTTTCAGTATTCAAAGTCACAAACCAGAGTTCCAAGACGCCAAAGATCACAGCCAGGTCCCAGGACTCCCAAAGATAATACTCCACAAGCCAGGAAGGGTGGGTCTGCCTTTTCAGCCTTTCCAGAGAGCACCACACCCAAACCCAGCTGTTGCCTCTTTAGTGCTGAAAGTACCTGGCTAATTGTCCCCTTCGTTGTGTTGCTCTTCTCTGCCGGAGATCGATTATTGCTTGTGCATTTTCATCTAAGGAATCCAGGCTGCTTGCTGGGGAGAGCTCCCTCTCGGGGGACTCTGGCTGTCCTCCCTCTCCCTCAGCCTGAGATTCCTCCTCCCCGTCTGCCTGAACCTCCTGTTCCTCATCCTCCCCCTCTGAGCAGGAAGCCGGCAGAAGATCAGCCGTTCCCTGAGGGGCCTCAGACGGAATCACAACAATCAGAAAACATTAAAGTTCATTCTTCACCTTTGCTAAACCTACACAACTTACCAGCAGTGACATACATTGAATTTCACGACAATGTATGCATTTAGTTACATTTGTAATTTAGAAACATATGGTAGGTGTTCTTATAAAATGGATGCCATTAACAGATGTTTCCAGAGAAAAACCATCTATTCACTAGAAAGCAGAGTGCTAAAATGATTTTATGCCAACCCTTTTTATTAATCCCGTTTTTATTTTTTATAATGTGGACACACTCCCAATGAAAGCACTGTGAATCTTTTAAGTGTTGTCGAACTGCAGCCCTCATTAGCCCCAGCCAGCATAGCCAGTGATGGGGAGTTTAGCATTTGAAGGGCTATAATACAGAAATGTCAGGTTTGATAATGTCTCTTAATGGCAATTACTAATGCCCTTTACCATTTCTTCATATGTTCTTTCACCAGTAGATGGCATCATCTATTTCCTAAAAATAATGTGGAACTATTGTTTGGATTTATTGCTTACCAAGAGTTTTGGGAAGAGTTTTCAGCAGTCTTCAAGGCATAACAAGTCTTTACTAATTTGTATGCACAAAAGCTGTAATCAGGGCACAGAACAATGTCCCCTAGGTTATCCAGTTTAATTGCAGCAACAAATGTATATTGGTTACCAACAATTGGATGTGTGATCTAGTATGTCCAGTAAAATCTAAATAGTGCAGTTTCACAATTCATCAGTTATAAAATTATCCAGAATTTTATTCATTTAGGAAATTTATATTGTCACCTATTCTCACATGGCAATTCAAGGTGACTTACAAGAACAAAATAACCCCCCAACCTGGCAACCACATATCACTCGAGCCATTTAATGGCTCCATCCCACTCTGCGTTCCACAAGCCAGTTAGCTGAACCAGATCTTCAGCACCTTCCAGAAGAGCTTTAGAGTGGGGGCAATTCTAATCTCTGCGGTATGAGGTTCTAGAAAGAGGGAGCCACCATAGAGAAGGCCATTCTTCTGGGTCCTCCATATGGCATATAATAATAATAATAATAATAATAATTATTATTATTATTATATTATTATTATTATTATTATTATTATTATTATTATTATTATTAATTAGATTTGTATGCCGCCCCTCTCCGAGGACTCAGAGCGGCTCACAACAAAAACAATAATACAATGTAATACAAATCCAATATTAAAAAGAAAACTAAATTAAAAACCCTTTTCTACTAAAAACAATCAATTCTACACAATCACACCACTCTCAGATGCTAAGTCAGAAGGTGGGGGAGACAGTTAATCCCCCCATGCCTGGCGGCATAAGTGGGTCTTCAACATTTTGCAGAGGGCAATAAGGGTGGGGGAAATTCGAATCTCGGTGGGAGTTGATTCCAGAGGGCCGGGGCCGCCACAGAGAAGGCTCTACCCCTAGGTCCCACCAGACATTGTTTTGTCAAGAGGATCCGGAGAAGGCCAAATCTGTGGGACCTAATTGGCTGCTGGAATTCGTGCGGCAGAAGATGGTTCCAGAGGTTTTTTGGTCTGATGCCATGTAGGGCTTTATAGGTCATTACCAACACTTTAAATTGCGACTGGAAACTAATCAGCAGCCAGTGCAAGCCATGGAGTGTTGGAGAGTCGTGGGCGAATCTGGGAAGCCCCACGATAGCTCTCGCAGCCGCATTCTGCACAATCTGAAGTTTCCGAACACTTTTCAAAGGTAGCCCCATGTAGAGAGCGTTGCAGTAGTGTAACCTTGAGGTGATGAGGGCATGAGCGACTGTGAGCAATGACTCCCTGTCCAGATAGGGCCGCAACTGGTGCAGCAGGAGAACCTGGGCAAACGCCCTCCTTGCCACAGCTGAGAGATGATGTTCTAATGTTAGCTGTGGATCGAGGAGGACGCCCAGGGGGCGGACTTTCTCTGAGGGGGTCAATAATTCTCCCCCCAGGGTCATGGATGGACAGATGGAATTGTCCTTGGGAGGCAAAACCCACTGCCACTCCTTCTTGTCAGGGTTGAGCTTGAGCCTGTTGACACCCATTCAGACCCTAACAAGCCTCCAAGCACTGGCACATCACTTCCACTGCTTCACCAACTGGGCACGGGGTGGAGATGTACAACTGGGTGTCATCAACATACTGATGACACCTCATCCCATGCCCTTGGATTATCTCCATATGGAGTGGGTCTTGCAACATTCCTTGCCTCCTGCAAGATTACCATACAACTAAATCAGAAGTAAACAAGTTTTGTCCTCCAGTTCTCTGGTCTTCAACTCTCATCAGTCTTATTCAGCCACTTAATTTTTAAGGGCTTAAGATCGAAAATGTTCAGCAGATTTCCAATCCCAGATCTCAGTCATTCAGCCTGTAAATTTACATGTATTTTTAAAGAGAATATAGCCCTACATCTCAGAAGGGATGTCTGCATAAAACTGTAATGTTTATGAACACATGAAAAAAAGATATTGAGAAAAAAAATGCATTTTATTTACCCATTCTTTCTATGTCAGCTTTTGATCACAAGTGCATTATCGGTGTCAAGTAGATAAAAATGAAAACAAGTCAAAAACAAACGGGGCACAATTACATTGAGCCATTCCAACCTCTAATACAAAAGATTTAGAGTAAAAGGACTTTATAGGATTTAAAATAAACAATTCACATGATTTGATGGATTACCGAGATCAAACTTCAAAGTCACTGTCAAATTGCATTATTTTTCTAGCACAGAACTTGATCCTTGGACCTTTACCCATTCCATTGAAAATGTGGGTGGAATTGTTAGAAAAGACAATAAAGAAAGTACCGCACGCCCAGCAGGGTTATGATTATCACTCCAGTTTAGAGGTTTACAATAAGAAGAGGATACAGGTAATCCTCGATTTACAACAGTTCGCTTAGCAACCACTTGAAGTTACAACGGCACTGAAAAAAGTCGACATGACAATTTTTCACACTTACGACTGCTGCAGTATCCACATGGTTATGTGATTTATATTTGGATACTTGACAACTGACTGACAGTCCCAGGCTCATGTGAGCACCTTTTGTGATCTGACAAGCAAAGTCAGTGGGGAAACTAAATTCACTTAATAATCGAGTTACTAATTTAACAACTACAGTGATTCACTTAGCAAATAAATAATAATAATAATGATAATGATGATTATGATGATGATGATAATAATAATAATAATAATAATAATAATAATAATAATAATGAACAATGTTTATTTATAATGCCCTTTTAACAAAAGGCAGAACAGCTTGTTAGCAATAGCAATTTTTTAACAGAGCCAGCATACTGCCCCCACAATCTGGGTCCTCATTTTACCCACCTCGGAAGGATGGAAGGCTGAGTCAAATAATGTAAGAAAAGTCATAAAATGGGACAAAATTTAGTGAACACATTTTTCATGTACCGGTAGCAACATAAATTTTGGGCTCAGTTGTAGTTGTAAGTTGAGGACTACATGTAATGTTCTCACTCTGTGTTTGTTTGTGTGTGTGTGTCTTCATGGAGCTACCTATATAGCTTGAGCCGAAATAAATACTCTGTCGGAAAACCAATATGCATTTTGACAGTGTGTAAAGCAGTGATTTTCAACCTTTTTTGAGCCGCGGCACATTTTTTACATTTACAAAATCATGGGGCACACCACCAACCAGAATGACACAAAATGACACTCTAAGAAAGTACATATTATACATATTATCCCCCCTTGTGTGTGTGTGTGTGTGTATCTGTGTATACACACTCTTGAAGCATTTCCAAAAACAGGTGAGGGCTGGGGGGGGGGGTTCCCTCTCATATTCTTTGGGTGCTTTTTATCATATGCTTTAAATCAAGAGTCACTTCTCTCTCTCTTTTGTTTCTCTCTTTCCTCACATTCTCTGCCTCAATTATTTTCTCATTTCTCTTTTTTCTCCCCTTTTTTCTCTCATTTCTCTCTCTCTCTCCCTTCCTCTCCTTCTGTCTCTCTCTCTCTTTCTCTTGCTTTCTTTTTCTCTTTCTTTCTTTCTCTCTTTCTCTCTCTCTCTTTCTCTTTCTCCCCCTCTCTTTTTCTCTCTCTGTGTCTCTCTTTCTCTCTGTCTCTCTTGCTTTCTCTCTCTCTCTCTCTCTTGCTTGCTTTCTCTTTTTCTCTCTCTTTGTCTCTCTCTCACTCTCTTTCTCTCTCTTGCTTTCTCTCTTGCTTTCTTTCTCTTTCTCCCCTCTTGCGGCACACCTGACCATGTTCCACGGCACACTAGTGTGCCACGGCACACTGGTTGAAAAACACTGGTGTAAAGGATATAAAACAGTTTTATTTGGTACATGTAATTCTTGACTTACCATGACCACAATTGGGAGAAAAAAATTCCATCATAGGTCAGTACAGTCATAAAGTGAGATGTCACACAGCCTAACTGACTTACATTGGCAACCCTGGCACTCCCCATTCTGATCATTAAGCAAAAATGATGGGTCATTAATTGAGTATCTACCCCAATCCAGCCATTTTGGGCTTGGAGATTCTTAGCACCAGCCAGTAATGGGCAGCCAAAATTTTTACTGCCACACTGTGGGTGTGGCATATTTTGTGGGTGTGGCTTGATGGTCATGTGATTGGGTAGGAGTAGCTTGCTGGCCATGTGACCAGGTGGGAGTGGTTTGAACGATCATCATCGTTCAAGTGAACTGTTAACTCCTCGATTTACAACCTCCCCAGTGTCTCTCTCTGGGGTGACAATTTGTTTCACATTTGCCACACTCTCCTTCCTGGGTCGTCCCCTGCCTCAGGCTGGGTAGCTAGGCGAATGAGTGCCGATCAACTGTTGAGAAAAGAGGGGGGAGGAAATGGGCCCCATGCAACTACTGCCGGTGCTGGTCTCCCTGCTGCTTTCCAAGGAGGAGGAAGAGGATGGGGAGGGGGATAGTCAGCTGGAGCTGGGCACAAAGCTTCAGTTCCACCCCATCCTGTCTGCTGCCCACCCGTGGCAACAGCCCTGTATAACAGGGGTGGTGAACTCAATTCCATTGAGGGACACATCAGGGTTGTGTTTCATCTTGAGGTTTGTGTGTGTGGCCAGGGTAGGCATGGCCAGCTCAACGTCACTCGTGTTGGGGGCACATGTGGTGACTTGAGTGCTCTGCCAGCAAAAACAGATTCCTGAGCTCCGTTTTCAGCTGTGACAGCTTCTTCCAACCCTCTGCCAGCGAAAACAGAGTGCGGGAAGGTCGCCCACGGCCCTTCCAAGCTCCATTTTAGTTGATAGAGGCACCGCGGGATACTGTAGTCCTTCACTATTTCCAGGGAAGCCTTGTGGGCCAGATCTAAGCACCCCACGGACAGAATCCGGGCCCCAAGCTTTGAGTTTGACACACACCTGCCATATACAAATGCACCCTGAACTCTTTTTATGGTAGAAGATAAAATTTTTAAACGTTGTCCAAGTCATTCTGAAGCTTGGCAAATGTTCTTCGCATGGATATTATTACAGGCATACAGCTGTGAGTGCTGTTTCAGGCAGACTGATGGCATCAAACTGAAATGGAAATATTTATCATGGGACCAACAGCAAGACCAATCATCTTCGGAGAGGGGCGGCATACAAGTCCAACTAATAAAATAAATAAATAATAAAATTTACCAAAGAGGAGCCAAACAAAAATCAAAATCACACCAGTTTTCCTTCTTCACCCTCATCTTGCTTGTTCAAAAGCTGTTAACAGTTGTTCTTCAGGAAATCTCACTCCTTTGCTGTAAACAAAAGAAAGAAAAAAAGAACTGCCAAAAGTCTTCCTTTGATTCACAAGTGGCTATTTTTTTTTAACACACGAAGCGTGAAGTTTTAGTGTTATGTTGGCAATCTTGGCTCAATATCAAACAGCTATTTCACTATAGCTTAGAACTTGAAAAACCAACTGAAATTAAGTAGAGTTATTAACTCCCCTTTCCTGTCATCTCTGCTTAAAGTTTTATTTATTTATTTTTATTCATTTATTTTGTCCAAAACATGATAAAGGTTACAAAGGATATATTCATAGTAGAAAGTATCAATGAAAGATAGATGGAAAAATATAGGAATATAATATCAATGCGAGAATAGAAGAAAAGATCTAGGAAAGGAATAAGATATATAAAAAGTATAGGATAGACAAATAGGACAGGGGACGGGAGGCACGCTGGTGCACTTATGCACGCCCCTTACTGACCTCTTAGAAATCTGGAGAAGTAAACTGTGGATAATCTCAGGATAAAATGCTGGGGGTTAGGGGATGACACTAACATCTCCACCCCATGTCCAGTCAACGAAGCAGTGGAAGTGATGTGCCGGTGTCTGGAAGCTGTTGGGGCCTGGATGGGTGTCAACAGACTCAAACTCAACCCGGATAAGACGGAGTGGCTGTGGGTCCTGCCTCCCAAGGACAATTCCATCTGTCCGTCCATTGCCCTGGGGGGGGAATTATTGACCCCCTCAGAGAGGGTCCGCAACTTGGGCGTCCTCCTCGATCCACAGCTCACATTAGAGAACCATCTTTCAGCTGTGGCGAGGGGGGCGTTTGCCCAGGTTCGCCTGGTGCACCAGTTGCGGCCCTATCTGGACCGGGACTCATTGCTCACAGTCACTCATGCCCTCATCACCTCGAGGTTCGACTACTGTAATGCTCTCTACATGGGGCTACCTTTGAAAAGTGTTCGGAAACTTCAGATCATGCAGAATGCAGCTGCGAGAGCAGTCATTGGCTTACCTAGGTATGCCCATGTTTCGCCATCACTCCGCAGTCTGCATTGGCTGCTGATCAATTTCCGGTCACAATTCAAAGTGTTGGTTATGACCTTTAAAGCCCTTCATGGCACTGGACCAGAATATCTCCGAGACCGCCTTCTGCCGCACGAATCCCAGCGACCGATTAGGTCCCACAGAGTGGGCCTTCTCCGGGTCCCGTCAACTAAACAATGTCGGTTGGCGGGCCCCAGGGGAAGAGCCTTCTCTGTGGCGGCCCCGACTCTCTGGAACCAACTCCCCCCAGAGATTAGAACTGCCCCTACTCTCCCTGCCTTCCATAAACTCCTTAAAACCCACCTTTGCCATCAGGCATGGGGGAACTGAAACACCTCCCCCGGGCATGTACAATTTATGCATGGTATGTTTGTGTGTGTGCTTGTTAGTAAATGGGGTTCTTTTTAAACTTTTTTAAATATTTTAAATTTATTTGGATTTGTTACTGTTCTGTCTGGGTTCCCCCAGACCTCAACACCAACTGGAAAAAACAGCCAGACACTCTGGTAAAAGCCAAAAGTATTTTATAGCTGGAAAAAATAAACACAGAGGAAAAACTGTTCTTCCCAACAGACAGGCTATAATACTTTACAGCAGAGTCCTGATGTCCAGACAATACAGCAAGCTTCTTGCTGGCACACCCACCCCAAGGTTTCAGTAGTCAAAGGCACAAACCAGGATTCCAAGACGCCAAAGTTCACAGCCAGGTCCCAAGACTCTCCAAGATAAAACTCCACAAGCCAGGAAGGGTGGGTCTGCCTTTTAGCCTTTCCAAAGAGCACCACACCCAAACCCAGCTGTTGCCTCTTTAATGCTGAAAGTACTTAGCCAATTGATCCCTTCTCTGAGTAGCTCTTCTCTGTCGCAGATCAATTATGGCTTGTGCATTTTCCTCTAAGGAATCCAGGCTGCTTGCTGGGGAGAGCTCCCTCTGGGGGGACTCTGGCTGTCCTCCCTCTTCTTCAGCCTGGGATTCCTCCTCCTCGTCTGCCTGCACCTCCTGTTCCTCAGCCTCTCCCTCTGAGCTGGAAACCGACAGAAGATCAGCCGTTCCCTGAGGGGCCTCAGACGGAACCACAACAGTTACGATTTGTTATATTTTGCTGTGAGCCGCCCCGAGTCTGCGGAGAGGGGCGGCATACAAATCTAAATAATAAATAAAAAAAAATAAACTACAGAGTCGGCTAATGAGTTCCACGCTCTACTATGCTATACTGTGCTCTACTATGGTTAAAATTCTGAGCAGGGTGGATTCCTCCCATTTTCGACAAGATCGCCTAAGCCATTAGCGACCCACTCGTGATGCGAAACTGGCATCACGGATCTGGTTTGGGTGGTGCCAGTCCATGGGCACCACCATCTTCATTTTTGCGGAATTTGACATGTTTGGATGGCTTCTCCTCTTGCTCTGCTTCAAAAAAAGCCCTCCTGCTCACCCCAGGGTTAATACCTTTATTTCTTAACTCGAAGCACAGCTGATCAGCTCCTCAGCCGTGTTTCAGGCAGAATCCCACAATGGAGCATGATGCACAGGAGTGAATTTTCACGAGGGGATGCATCAGTAGTGGGCAGCCAAAATTTTTACTGCCACACTGTGGGTGTGGCTTATTTTGTGGGTGTGGTTTGATGGTCACGTGACTGGGTAGGAGTGGCTTGCCAGCCATGTGACCATGAGGGAGTGGCTTGAAGGATCATCATTGTTCAAGTGAATTGTTAAGTCCTCAAATTACAACCTCATCAGTGTCGCTCTCTGGGGTGACAATTTGATTCATGTTTCCCATGCTCTCCTTCCTGGGTCACCCCTTGCCTCAGGCTGGGTAGCTAGGCGAATGGGTGCTGATCAGCTGTTGAGAAAAGGGAATGGGCCCTCTGCAACTCCTGCCAGTGCTGGTCTCCCTGCCGCTTTCCCAGGAGGAGGATGGAAGGGGGGGATGGTCAGCTGGAGCTGGGCACACAGCTTCATTTCCGCTGGTGGAACTATATTCCACCCCATCCTGCTTGCTGCCCATCCCTGGGATTCACATGCGCACGAGTGTAGATCACACACATGTACAAAACATCATGATGTAAGTGGAACCCACCCCTGATTCTGAGCAATATTAACTTTAATCCCAAATTTCAGCAAAGTTCTCTTTAATAACAAGGGCGATTCTCAAGTGCAACTGTGCAATAGAGCGCCCTACACACCACTAACAACCCAAAGGTGCTTTCTTTCAAAAGGCAACTGATCTGACTCTCTTGTTTTGCTAGATGACATAGACATACACACCATTAGGTAATTCTTTCACCATGGATTCTCTAAAGCATTAGTGTGTGGAGTATTGGATAACAGCAGCAAATTATGTACACTTGCAGAGAGCCTGAGTTCTAGGAATGAAGCATCATAAAATTAGACACTCTGTGACTAATTCAGTTCATGTAATGTAAACAGCACGGAGGCTTTTTGTGTTAAACACAATCAGGAACTTGAGGAGACAACAAAAGTGAGTATGAAGGCACATCAAGTGTTTTTGGGGTGGGGGAACTACATATATGATTAGTAACGGTGGGGTTCATTTCTCTTTTGTTCCTTGGTAAATTGGGTTGTAAGATCAGAAGGGAAAAAAAGAAATCCCGCCAGGCTCTAACATTTGGCTTCAAAATGAGTGGGAATCTGTAATAGGTTACTCTTACTTTCAATTCTTTAGCACAAATCTGAAAGCAGATGTTTGGAAGAGGAGCTTTCTTTGTTTTGATCCGCTGTGACCTCTCAGTTTACTCAAGGCAATGTATGTTCTGGCGTACAAAGGATTTAACTTGAAGCTACTCTCAACAGAACATTGTTTCTGTTCAGAGCTGTAGTGGCGCAGTGGTTAGAATGCAGTATTGCAGGCTAATTCTGCTGACTGCCATAGTTCGATTCCCACCGGCTGAAAGTTGACTCAGCCTTCCATTCTTCTGAGGTCAGTAAAATGAGAACTCAGGTTGTTGGGAGCAACGTGCTGACTCTGTAAACCATTTAGGGGTAGTGAGTTCTGACAGTCTCAAAATGGGTGAACAGTGCAGTCAGGCAGTAGGAAAAGCAAGTAGGATGCTTGGCTACATAGCTAGAGGTATAAGAAGCAGGAAGAGGGAGATTGTGATCCCCTTATATAGAGCGCTGGTGAGACCACATTTGGAATACTGTGTTCAGTTCTGGAGACCTCACCTACAAAAAGATATTGATAAAATTGAATGGATCCAAAGATGGGCTACAAAAATGGTGGAAGGTCTTAAGCATAAAACTTATCAGGAAAGATTTAATTGACTTAATTTGTACAGTCTGCAGGACAGAAGGGAAAGGAGGGATATGATGAAAACATTTAAATATGTTAAAGGGTTAAATAAGGTTCAGGAGGGAAGTGTTTTTAATAGGAAAGTGAGCACAAGAACAAGGGGACACAATCTGAGGTTAGTTGAGGGAAAGATCAGAAGCAGCGTGAGAAAATATTATTTTACTGAAAGTAGTAGATGCTTGGAACAAACTTCCAGCAGACATGGTTGGTAAATCCATAGTAACTGAATTTAAACATGCCTGGGATAAACATATATCCATCCTAAGATAAAATACAGGAAATAGTATAAGGGCAGGCTAGATGGACCATGAGGTATTTTTCTGTTGTCAATTTTCTATGTTTCTATTTAGAGAGGGCTGCAAAGCACTAAGAAGCGTTATGCAAGTCTAAGTGCTATTGCTAATGCTAGCTTCCACACTAGATTCCACTTCTCAATATTAGGATACAGGTAGGTAGTCCTTGATTTATGACTCCAATTGAGACCAGAATTTCCATTGCTAAGCAAGGCGTTAAGTGAATTGTGTCCCCTTTTATGACCTTTTTTGGCCATGGATATTAAATTGAGTCACTTCAATTAATTGAAACATGTTAAATCAATCCAGATTCCCCTATTGAATTTGCTCGTCAGAAGTTGGTTGGGAAAATCCCCAAATAGCAAATTCATAATCTGGGTGGCTGCAACTATCATAACTATAAATTGGTTGCCAAGTGCTCAAATTGTAACCTGGAGATATTGCAATGGGCATAAATGTAGACTAGTTGTAGGTCACTTTTTCAGTGATGTTGTAACTTCAAACAGTGGCTAAACAAATGGTTGTAAGTCAAGTACCACTTGTAAGGTTATAGACAATGTATGGAAAGCTTTCCTTTACTATCAAGTATTTGACCCATGCTGGTAGATTGAGATACGGTACTTCCACGCAATACATTTCAGCTGCAACGCAACCCAATCCTTGGCCCCATTTCCCACCTTCTCCTTTGGTTCCCCATTCTTAATTTAACTGCATTCTTTTACCCTTTGTTGGTGCAAATGGGGAATAATTTGTGTTGCATTTGGACTGCTAAAGATCAGATTCAAATGTCCACGCATAATTTACTCATATTGGCTGAAGCCAGAGTGCTGAAAGTTTAACATTCAAAACCCTGGTGGCTTCAGGCCAGTTCAGAGAGCTTTTTGCTATTTCCCCCCCCTCCCTTAATTTTCCTGCCAGGTAAACCAAAAAAGTGAAATATCAAGTTATAAGGATTGTATGTGTATCCCCCCCTAAATTGGAGGAGACATCTGAGAATCTTAATCTACCCCTGAATCTTGGTCCCCAAAGTGCTACTAACATCAGAGTTTTGAAAGATCAGCTTCAACTGGCAGTTTACACAATGTGTATATTCTTCTTCTTGGGTGTTCAGAATGACTATTCACTGAAATCATATATTAATAATTAAATCTTGGGCCAGTCACATGTTCGATGCTGTAAGAAAATACATTCTGGATTGTCAATGCAGACAGGCTGAGATCGTTGTAATGGTGTCTTGGCTTAGAATAAGTATAAGTACAGGCCTCTAGTAATCTGGCCTATAGTGTAAGACCATTGAGATGCCAGAATTTAATTCCAATAATTAGGTATAAAATAATCAACAACACAGAAACTGGCATATACTTTTCAACACACCAAAACTCTTGGAGTGTTAGTTGAAATCTTAATTCTGAGTGGTGGGATTTTTTAAAAGTCACAATTAATTTGTATGGGTTCCCTTGGTATAGTCAGGAGATTTTGAGTTTTTAGCATCATTCTATAAATGCAAACTGACATCAGTGAGTAGAGCTAATCTAAAAATTTAAGAATAGTTTCTAAATGCAGGCCTTCGTATCATGTTTTATATCTCATACTCCCATATTTTTGTAAAGCATAATCAGCTTGGCCCTGCCACCAGTTGAAAGACAGTCCGTCTATTCTATTCTACTCTACTCTATATTGAATGAATTTAAATCAAGAGTGTTCAAGCTTGGCGGCTTTAAGATTTGTGGATTTCAACTCTCAGCGTTCCCCGACTGGCTTTGTTCCCTGGGGAATTCTGAGAGTTAAAGTTCACAAGTCTTAAAGTTGCCAAAGTTGAATATTCCTGATTTAAATTTAAAAACAAACTAAAGACAAAATGAGTAATGAGAGTAGAGTTTTTATCAGGATTTCAGATACGGGGTTCAATTTATCCATCCTTCATGCCCATCCATAGTATCTTCTCTCTAATCAGCTAGCTATTGGCATAAAATCTAAGAGTTATAATTTCTGAAACTAGTTAGAAGGGTAACAAAAACATTCTTGCTGGGTGTGATTTTTGGAGGAAAAAAAATCAGCTTTGTGCCAGGAAAGTGTTAAATTACTTCACTCTACTCTGTTTTGACTGATTTCTTGGCCTGAACTGGTGTTTCCTCCTTCCAATTTTGATATGGTTATCCTCGTGTGTGATTTAACTCTTCTCTCCCACCTAATGAGGTCAAATCTGATTAGAAGGAAATTAGTTCTATAATATTTTCCAGACGCTTCCTTTCCTCCTTTTACACATCACATTATCTTTCCTTGAGTTGTTTCTGCCAAGCACTTCAGTTTCTACTGCCTGAAGCAATGACCAAATTCAAATTTCCAAAATTCTTCTAGTCCAGTGAACAATATGAATAGGGGAACAATTTTGTCAGTCCCAATGCTGGACAACGCAATATAGGTAGTCCTCAACTTACAATAGTTTGTTTACTGTCTGAAGTTAGAATAGACTAGAATTCTTTATTGGCCAAGTGTGATTGGACACACAAGGAATTTGTCTTGGTGCATATGCACTCAGCATACAAAAAAGAAAATATAGATTTGTCAAGAATCATGAGGTATAATACTGTACTTAATGATTGTCATAGGGGTCAAATAAGCAATGAAAAAACAATCAATATTAATAAAAATCTTAGGATACAAGCAACAAGTGATGAGAAAAAACTAGTAGAAATGGAAGTGCACTTAGTAAAAAGTTTCACAGTGTTCAGAGAATTATTTGTTTAGTAATGGCGTTCGGGAAAAAAACCTGTTCTTCTGTCTAGTTGTCTTGGTGTGGAGTGCTCTGTAGCGACGTTTTGAGGGTAGGAGGGTAGGAGTTGAAACAGTTTTTGTCCAGGACGTGAGGGGTCAGTAAATATTTTCACTGCCCTATTTTTGACTCATTCTGGCACTGTTTTTCACATTATGACCACTACAGAATCCCATGGTCATGCAGTTTATATTCAGATGCTTGGTTAATGGTTCATATTTATCTGGGAAACCAGATTCACTTAACAACCGTGTTGCTAATTCAACAAGCACGGTAATTCACTTAGAGAACATGGAAAGGACAGTTGTTAAATGGGATAAAATTCACCAAATTTTCCACTTAGCAACATACAGGTAAAACTCAAAAAATTAGAATATTGTGCAAAAGTTCATTTATTTCAGTAATGCAACTTAAAATGTAATATATGAGAGACTCATTACATGCAAAGCCAGATAGTTCAAACCGTGATTTGTCATAATTGTGATGATTATGAGGTACAGCTCATAAAAAACGCAAATCCACCATATACAATCCTTGTTTTATTGATTGCATGTAATATTCTAATTTTTGAGATGGTGGATTTGGTGTTTTCATGAGCTGTATCCCATAATCATCACAATTATGACAAATCACGGGTTGAACTCATGGCCAAGTGTATTGGTGGTTATTGAAATCCAAGTGCCGCCTCTATGTTGGTTGAGGCAGGCAGGATTCCCTTGGGTACCACTTGTTGGGGGTCACTTGAAAGGGAGGTTTTGCCTTCTCTTTCTGCTCAAGGTCCCCATGTACAATTGGTGGGCTGCTGTGTGACACAGAATGATGGACTCGATGGGCTTTGGCCCGATTCAGCATGGCTCTTCTTATGTTCTTAACTATCTTGCTTTGCATGTAATGAGTCTCTTTCATATACTGTATTACATTTCACCTCTTAAGTTGCATTACTGAAATAAATGAACTTTTGCACAATATTCTAATTTTTTGTTTCATCTATAAATTCTGTGCTGAATTGTGGTCATAAGTCAAGGACTATCTGTAGCCTGTGATTATTAACATGGGATGCAGAAAATGCCTAAGAGACTGTATAAGAGGAAACCTATTGACATTGCTTTTCTGTATATTGCCATGAAGTGTCTCTAGTCTGACATTACTTATATGCCATGAAGGAAATGCATACGCCCTTATATACATGTAACAAGCAATACAATACTCAACTTATAATATTCAATCAGAACGCAATATTTTTGTTGCTGGGCAAGACAGATGATAAGCAAGTGGTGTCCCATTTTGCAATACATTTTGCCATGGTTGTTTTAAAAAAGATTACTGAAGTTAAGTGACTCATGCAGTTACTAGGCAAATCTGGTTCTCTAAACCAGTGTTACCCAACCTTGGCCACTTGAAGGTATCTGGACTTCAACTCCCAGAATTCCCCAGCCAGCATTTGCTGGCTGGGGAATTCTGGGAGTTGAAGTCCAGATACCTTCAAGTGACCAAGGTTGGGAAACACTGCTCTAAATGATGGTTTCCAAGCATCCCCAAGTGTCTTATTGTTATGACTTGGGGGATGCTGCAGTGTTCATAAGTAAGAAACCTGGTCATAAGTCACATTTTTCAGTGCCATTGTAAGTGCTCCTCAAATAAATGGTTGTAAGGACTACCTTTATGTGGAATGGTAAGCTAGGTCAAATTAAACGTTGTTACGCACAATTAAAGCAGAAGGAAATTTACACCTGAATCAGAAATCCTAGCCAAAGTGACCCTGGCCCAGATGGGTTGGATGAGATCAAGCAGCAGCCAGATGTTGGGCCTTTCCAGGAAGACCAAGGCTTAATTTTACATCTTTCCCATTATGGATCTGAATAGCTTTTTAACAATATTTCTATGACATCAGTAATATAGATGCAGTCTGCTTAACTTTCAATTAACACTAAGTAAATTTAGATGTATGAAAAGTCTGCTGCGTAAATGCATCAGCAAACTGAATTAATGTCTTGACTTTTTATATTGTCTGTTTTTCTGGAACTGAAAACATCTTCCTTCCTTCTAATTGGAGCTGCTCCAAGTCTTCAGAGAGGGGCGGCATACAAATCTAAATAATAATAATAATAATAATAATAATAATAATAATTATTATTATTATTATCAAGTCAGAAGAATACCAATAGGATACTGATCATCTTAACAAACCTTTTAGAAAAATAAAGCAAAATCTCAAAAAACAATACTGTACAAAAAAAAGAGTAAGATGTCTATCAAGTAGAAAAATGTTTTAAAACTCTATTGGAGCTGTTAGTCTTTTTAGTCATATTAATTGGATTTTTAGATGTATATTTGCTATGTTCTTTTGATATGTTATGAGCCGCCCTGAGTCCTCGGAGAGGGGCGGCATACAGATCCAATAAATAAATAAATAAATAAATAAAATTTCCCCAACATTTCAAATATTCATAACCTCAAAGATATATTCCTATTGAGGCAACTTGTGAATGATTTTGAGATGTAGCTTGGCCTTTTTGAGTATCTTGTGCTTTTCTGTGATTGTGTTGTAATATTGTTGAATAAAAAACCCAGGTACCCTGAAAGTTAAATTGGAGTTCCTTGCCCCCCCTATGTATTTTTAATAGCAGCCAAATTGTCTGTAAACAAAAGGTGAAAAAATTTAGCTTATGTTATACATTTTAATTGAAACTTTCCCCAGTTTTGAAATATAAGTTTTTAAAAATTAAATATCAATTTTCACATTGTTATATTTGCATAATACATTTTGGGGGGGGGGGGGATCTTAATAAGCGATTTCCATTACTCAACACATAAGAAATTTCTGTTTTACTAATTTATGTCCTGTGAGTATTTCTCATTATAATCCAATTTAGGAAACTGGATTAAGAGTGCTAATTGTATTGCTTAAGTTATTTCTTTGGCTTTGAATGTTTTTCCTTATTTTTTGCTGAATAAATTACTTTTATTAAGCATGAAACACTGCTTAAAATTATTTCACACTGAGGTTTTAAAAATAATTTTCCAGGAGTAGCAGTTTAAATCTGCTATGGAAAAAAAGTGCCTTGCTACTCAATGGTAATATAGTTGTGCTCCAATGCCCCTATTTCAATAAATTTGATCTGAACCATTTGGCATTTTAGTCTGTTGAAGACACCACCATTAATGTTTAAAAGTGATATCATCACAACGAAGTTTAGAATTTTTTCAACCTTACTTGAATTGTTTGAGTGGAAGAAAGAGAATTGGAATGACGGGAGGATATTACTATTGTTGTCATGGTTAGATAATTTTCAGATCACTCTGGCACAATTGTGATCTGTAGGGAAGAGAGATAAAGGTACCTTATGGATCCTCTAAGTTTCCTGTGGACAGTTTTGGAATTTTCAACAATCTGATAGGCAATTGAGTTGGATATTTAGTTGATCTCTGGATTGCAAGAACGATGAAAACAGTTGGAAGAATTTCTCTGGAGAAACCACTCTCTGTATATTATTCTCTAATAAAGGGATGACTGATAGATGGGACTCCTGGAAAAATGAGGAAACATGACTGGACAAGGATACAAATCCATTACCTGGCCCTACAGCAGTTATAATGGTGGTGAAACATCAATAGTTCTCCATTCTAACAGCATGAGTGGATTACCATTTGTTAGCCATACTAAAGGTAAGCCATACTAAAAAGAATGCTACACTATATTTTTCGCCGTATAAGATGCACTTTCCCTCCCAAAAGAGGGTAGAAATATGGTGCGCCTTATACACTAAATACAGCCATTTTTGGCCTCCAAACCCCCACCCCATGTGTCCAGTTTCTTGCAAAAACGAGGTGCACAGAGGGTTTGGGAGGCCTACAAAGTGCTCCTGGGGGCTGGGGGAAGACAAAAACGCAATGCATAGGGGGTTTGGGAGGCCTGTAGATTGATCCTGGGGCCTGAGGGGGCAAAAAAGACCAAAAACCAGGCAGTTTTTCCACAAAATAGGGCCCTTTTATTGAAAAAAACAGGGCGTGCGGAGGGTTTGGAAGGCCTGTAGAGTGATTCTGGACCCTGAGGGGGGGGACATGCAGAGTTTGGGAGATCTGTAGAATGATCCTGAGGACTAGGGAGAGCAAAACCTTTTTATTTTATTTTTTGGATTACCTCTTCAAACTCTTGGTGCGTTTTATATTCCGGTGTGTCTTATAGTCCGAAAAATATGATAGGTTAGGATCACTGTAACAGTGATAGTAAACAGAAACTCTTGCAAATATGAACTGACACGGAGCAGATTAAACGGCAATTCTGTACTTCAGGTGGTCAACTTTTTTTTTTGTATTGTTATCCTGTTTGAGAAACTGTTCTTCTTAAGCAAGTTTGCAAAGTCACTTAGAGTTGCCTTCCACATACAGACTGATTTAATAAAATAAAATTTAAATGCCTCAACTCACAATGTACTGAACAAAAGACACCTTCAATGCATATTTTGTGAAGTAATTTATTGCCCTCTCAAATAATTTTCCTCTTCACTGAACTCTTGTCTGCTGAAGATAAAATAATTTAGGGAAAGTACACATGACATCAGACATACATATGCCTTTCTTTAAGGCTTTCTATGTAGTCATCACTAAGTGCAATCCCCTAGCATTTTCCAGTCATTCAACAGCACGAGTCCCTCCAAAACCACAAACCAATTTTGTTTTAATAAAGCAAGGCTCCATTATGAATATTCTCAGTTATAAAAAAAGAATAGTTGGAAAATACAAAATGCAAAGAAAGGTAGCAAGTATTTGGGGGTGGGGCTGAATGGAATACAGTATATCATAATTTTTATCAAGGTCTCATCATCGTATAATGAGTGGCAGCATAATTAATAGGCACGAATATGCAAGCACAGAACATTCACATAATTAAGAGAAACTGACAAATTAGACTTCCTTTATGAAAAATATTCAAATTGTAAAAAATCACAGAATTTGCACCAGATTTGTATCAAACCCAACATTAAGGATCTCTTATCTACAAAATTGATTTGAAATTCACTTGATAGTCATTTGCTCAGCCTACTAATTTATAAACTGTGCTTTTCTTGAAATTCCCGGTAATCAATATCCACATAATACAGATATAGCTTTTAAATGAATGTGATGTTTCTCATCATTTTATCACACTTTGAGGAGATTAGGATGATGTAAAGTAATAAGAAAAATCCAGATTTCAATTCTTTTTCAAAGGGAAAAATATTTAGAGACGTTCCAGCTTTTCATTTAAGAATTCTTCGACGCTATCTGTATTCCATTTCAGGATGCTCAGTTCTTCGGCAATGTTCCCACTCTCGTCCAAAAGCTTCAGTACAGGATCAGAGCCACGAACATACTGTAGA